>NC_048440.1:1260082-1441321 GCF_004353265.1 Vitis riparia
TACATGCATACATATACACACACATATTGCAAAATAGTATCTCACAACACCATTTACAAACAATTAATTAGGGAAACATCCATATAATAATTGTGATAGTCATTAGATTAATATTTATAGTAGTTGTTCATCTTTTTTTTTTTTTTTTGGCTTTTCTTCCAAAAGTATGCATCTCACAAACACCATTTACAAACAATACATGTTGTATAAAAATTTATTACCTAAAATAATTATCATAAATAAATCACTATTAATCACATGATGTATCCTCAATAATAATATAATAATAATAATTATCTTTATTATATAATTCTAATATGTAAACATTCATTGCTAAATAAGAAAATACATCTATCAATAGAAAGGTTAGGTGGCATCTCATTTCAAAAGCATTTACTGAACAAAAAAATGATTCTATATATGTAATATGTATATTAATTTAATATTTCAAATATTTTGACATTTTTGCCCAAAAAAAAAACTCATCTTGAAATCATTATTAAAAAACTCATTTATATTATATTCTAATTTCTTTTTTTTTTAAATTACAATTAAAATCTTCTATTTTATGGTAATCTCATATTTCTTTACCTAAATTCAATAATTTATTTTGAATTATGTTCTTGATTGTAGAATTTTGATCAAGAACCAACTTTTTGGGATTTTGTACAACTCCATGGTGATTATATCCGATGAAGCCATGAGCATCTATAGTCACTAGTAATTTTTTTCTTTCTTTCTTTTTAAAGAATAAGATTTGTGGATTTATGATCATTGCTTTAATTGGCCCATGAAATTTATGTTTTTTGTGTAATCAATTTTTTTCTCAATCTTAGTTGTATAACATTACGCAAGTTTTGACTTTATTTTGGTGGTTTGAGAATGCAATTTCTTCTATGACTTCATGATGGCTCTACTATTATCTCATTTTTTTTCTTTAATAATTATTCTATATTTAGGTTTTTTTTTTTTTAAATTTATGTTTGGATCATGGAAAGTTTAAAGGAAAGTACGAGGAAAAGGAAATAAGGGGGAAAAAAAAGGGAAAGGAAAATAAAAACAATTTTGTGTTCAATAATTATTTTTCCTCCATGAATCTACAATTTTATTCCTCTTTCATACAAAAATGTAAAATTTTAAAATGATTAAAGTTTTATAATTTCTATTATCACTTCCCAAATTTAAAAACTACGGTTTAATTATAATAACAAAAAAATTAGTTCAAAGTTCTAGGATTTAAAGTGTTTACTTATGAATAAAATACAATATTTAAAATATAATATGCTAACCATTTGTTTCCACATTTAGGAATTTTAGTTCTAATGTACAGATAACAATTATGATTTTTTTTAGTTATTATTAAACATATATTCCCAAATAATAAAAATAGTATAATACTTCATTTTACAATTTTATTTCGTTTAAAAGTTTGGATAACATAGTCCAATGAATTAAGGGTTTTTGGATATACTCAATATATTGTTTTAGCTATGTGAAATTTCACTAAGTATGAGAAACATACCATTTTTAAAAGCTTTAGAATTTAATATAAAAAGTGGTTTTTGTTATTTTTATGTTGATAATACTCAAAATAATTTCTTTGGATATTTTTCTCTTCGATAATTTTACTTGAGTAAATTCTTTTTTGAGGAAACTTAATAAAAGCTATAAATTTATAACTAAAATTAGATAATCATATATATTTTGATTTACCAAGAATTAGGTTTTAAAAGTATTTTTTATATTATTGATAGTTTGATTCACAAACACAATATGAGATGAGAAAAAAAGTAGACAAGATTGCCCATTCTAGGTTTGGTTAAATGATTCTCTCATTTGTCATTTGTTCTTTTTTATTTATTTCATTTTTTGTTAGTCATGTAACAAAAAAAATTATTTTGATATAAAAGAATTAAAATTTTGGTTTGAAAGTGTAATAATTTGTATTTATAAAATTTTAAATATCTATATCATTAAAGTGAAATAAAAATTACTAGTTAAAAATTAAATTACATGTAGAAAGACATCTCTAAATAATAATAACATACATATTTTGAAAACCAAAGTCTAGTATGGTTACACCTAGAGGGGGGGGAATGAGTGTAATTTAAAAATTTTAAATAAAGATTTATATGTTATATTCCTTACAAGAAGTCAAGGATGATCGATTCTTTCAACAATAGGTAATGCAAGCAAAAGATAATAAAGATTTGTAATGAGGCACAATGATTTTTACGTGCAAACCCCCTTTCCCCCACACTAACTGTGGAGATAAAAAACTACGAGCTCTGAGATTGCTAATCTAAATCCACTATATGAGATCAAGTCATATAGATTTACCCAATCACTTTACCCTAAGACTTACTCTCTAGTACTTGTAACTTGATCCACGTTCGCAACGCAGTAACCTCCAATTGCTCCAATGAATGCACTTTAGCCTCGTTGAAGGGATGAAATTCTTCAATCTATGATTCAATGCTTGAATCCTTTGAATAAGAGATTGAGAATAGTATGACTCGTTAGACTTTCTCCTCAATGAAATCCTCTCCAAAAATATTATGATCTCTTACCTAAAAGGGTTATAATGAGGTATTTGTAGGCCAATATGCCAAAAAGGTTCAGTATCACAAGGTTTCAAAATAAGATTTGCATGAAATTCTTACAAGTATCTTCCAAATCTCAATAGAAGAGGCATGAGCACTCAAGTGCACTTAACCATTGCTTTAGGGCCTCGAGCACTTGAGCATCCACTGTTTCTATAAGATTAATTTTCATCCCACATTGGAGTTCTTGCCAAGTACTATGATAATTAATATCAATGCGTTTGATTCGTTCATGAAAAACTGAATTGCAAGAGTGGGAGTAGTAACAGGTACACCCATATATGTTAATAACCAACGTAACCAGACAATCTCATTTCTAGTAGTTGGCATAGCACGGTATTCAACCTCAGTAGAAAATCAAGAGACAAGTTTTTGTTTTTTACTCTTCCACAAAATAAGAGATCCACCCAGGAAGATGCAAAAACCAGTAATAGACTCAAGATCAGTTGGGTCACCAACCCAATCAACATCAAAGTATGCACAAAGCTCTAAAGAGGAAGTCAAAGGAAATACAATACTTTGACAAAGAATACCCCAAAGATAGCGCAAAATGGAAGACTAATAGCCTAATGAATTATATTATATTTCTTATGATATATATTATATATATATATATATATGTAAACAACACAAAAAAATAAAGAATAAAATTATATTATGATTATTACATAATCACAATATCACTATCATAAGAGAATGAAGAATTGGATTTACTAATTTCTGAAACATAATGAAACTCGATTCATTTATTTAACATAAGTTCATATTCATAAGAGATATTCATCATCCATCCCTCAAAACCCTAGCAATATATATCAACCTCAATGGGGCCACTTATATTGAAGTTTCCACTCTCCATCAAGATTTTGAAAAACTCCATGTTGGGTAAAATTCCAATGACAATCACCTGTACATGTATTTTTAAACGCATCGAAGGCCATAAATTGCAGTTGCTTGGCTCCTTGTACATTAGCGTCACATAGTAGTTGTCCAGGAGATATTATTCTAAACCACCATTGACATGTCCAGTTGTAGGGAATTTGTTGATGTCCCATCTCCTCACCATTCTTTAAACAATGAAGATAGATGATGGTGTTATCACCTAGATTGTTAGTCATGTAGACATGGGCTTCCACGCTGAAACCAGTTGAAGCACATAGAGATATGATCACAACAATGAGAATGAAAGCTGGGAACTTCCTCAACAAGATCAGATCCATTGTTGCTTTGTCTCAAAGATGTGTTATATTGTATTTATAATAGCCATTATTATCTATATATAGAACTTCCTCAACATTCTTCTTTTAAGCATGATTATTTGACAAATAATCATTAATATAGATATAAAATAGGTAATACCATATCACTATGATCATATTTGATTTTTTGGATACAGCATGGGATAGGATAAGAGAGAGGATATATATCCTATCTCTTATTTTAGAAGTATTTATTGAACAAAAAGCGATTCTATATATGCAATATGTTGGCATATTTACCCCCCTAAGAAAAAAAAAGAAGAACTCATCTTCAAAGCATTATTAAAATCACAGGTGAACAACCATTATAAGTATTAATGTAATGATGACAATACCATAACCAATATATGGGTGTGTGCTATATTAGCTAATGTTTTGTAATTAGATAACATTTATAACAATACTATTGCAAAAATGTTTAACACTCTTTTTGGAGAAAAAAGATCAAACATTTGAAACTTTTATTTATTATACATATAACATATATGGTAATATTTTTTAGTCAACAAATACCTTAAAATGATAAACATAGTTTTTGAAAACAATTGATAAAAAATAATAAATACTAACTATAATTATATATTATACATAGCATAAACATAATTATTAAATAAATATATTATGTAATACAACAATACAACACCAAATATAACAAACCAACAATGGATACCACCTTCTTGCGCAAGCATAATGTTCATTCTCATTTATAAGTCTAAAAACTTAGGTGATTGTCTTTTTTTTGTGCTTCATTTTCTGTAAGCAAGAATATCCACATTCTTAATTATGACTAAAAACTTTGATCATCATACAATCTTTATGATCAATTGAGATTACTTATTTGATCTAAAAGCTCAAACTAATACCCCTAACACCCATCTCATCTTAAGTGATATTCTTTTGGGATAGTTGTCTTATAAGGAATCAATTAACTAATAATGGGACAATTGTCTTATAAGAAAACTTTGAATTCTAGATTTTGCTTCCAAGGCATAATGAAAGCTAAACCCATTTATGTTATATTTAAATTTCTATTTAAAAAAAATTACAATTAAAGTCTTTTATTTTATGATAATCTATGATTTCTTTACCTAAATTCAATAATTTTTTTTTAATTATGTTTCTTGATTGTAGAATTTTGATCAAGTACAAACTTTTTTAGATTCTCTACGGCTCCTTGGTGATTGTATCCATTTTTTTTTCATGGATAAGATTTGTGGATATATGATCATTGTTTTTATATTTTTGATGTAATCATCATTTTTTTTTCTCAATCTTAATTGTATAACATTATACAAGCTTTGATTTTATTTTGGTAGTTTGAGAATGCAATTTTTACTATGGCTATGTGATGATTGGGTCATTATGTATGTTTTTTTTTTCCTTCAATCACTATCCTCTATTTGACCTTTTTAAAGCTATGTTTGGATCATGGAAAGTTTGAAGAAAGTATAAGAAGGAAATAAGAAGGGGAAGATAAAAAGAAGGAAAATAAAAAATAATTTTGAGCTCCATAATTGTTTTCCTACATGAATCTCCAATTTTATTCGTCTTTTATATAAAGTATGTAAAAATTTTAAATGATAAAATTTTTACAATTTCTATCGTTACATTCTAAATTTAAAACTATGATTTAATTATAATAACAAAAGATTAGTTCAAAGCTCTAGGATTCGAAATGTGAATTTATGAATAAAATACAATGTTTATAATATAATATGCGAACCATTTATTTTCATATTTATAAATTTTAGTTCTAATGTACAGATAAATTGAAATAAAATTTCTCATTTATATAACTTTAAATATTTAATTTAATCAATAAAAAATTCGTGTATTTAAATATAAGTTATGAGAGAAAAATTCCAAATAATAATGAACATGAAAGATATTACAATTTTTTTAACATTGAACTTTGATATTTCTTATTTTAACAAATACTAAACATTGAAACACAAAATTTTCTTTGTTTGAATTATTCAATAAATTAAACTTAAGTATAATATAATTATCAAACTGAATACAATGTATTAGAGTTGTATTACATTTTTCCCTAATGGTTCTTTGTTGTGTGTGTATATATATATATATAACTATTATTGATAGTTTGATTCATAGATATAACATGAGGCAAGATAAAAGGGGAGAGAAAACTATTTATTCTATGTTTGTTAAATGATGAGATAACTTATCCATAATTTTTTTTTTCCATTTGTTCATTTTGACTTTTTTGTTTTAATTTTTTACGTTAGTCAAGTTATAAAACAAACTCATTGAAAAGTAATATATTTTTTATTTAAAAATTATTTACTTAAAATTATATGCACATAGACAACTCCAAATAATACTGAACATGATAGAGATTTCATACTTTGTTTTTTTTCTTTTAGTACAAAATCTTGAAAAGTAATATATATATATATATATATATTTAAATGTACTAACTATTAGGATGAAATATGGTTGTTTCATTTGAATTTCTTCGACAAATCAAATACTAATATAATATATCTCATTTATGCATAATATCCTCAAATATTATATAATATCGCATGAAAATAATATAAAAAATATCTATATTTTTTAAATATCTTATTTTATCCTATTGAATCTATGTTATATTCATTGTGATAATAGTGTCATTATTAAGTAATAATCATAATATAATGATATTATTACTTTTTATCTACGTTTTCCTTTCAACCAAACATTCTTTTTTTAAGCGTGATTATTTGACCAAAAATCCTTAGAATAGATATAAAATAAGTAATAGCATAGATATAAAATAGGTAATAGCATAAACACTATATGTGATAAATAGACTAAAACATTTGTCTTTTTTTTTTCTTTTCATTATTTATAATATATTATATGTGTAATACATGCATACATATATACACATATTGCAAAATAGTAACTATTAATTATTAGGGAAACATCCATATAATAATTGTGATAGTCATTAGATTAATATTCATAGTAGTTGTCCACCTTTTTTTTGGCTTTTCTTCCAAAAGTATTCATCTCACAAACACCATTTACAAACAATACATGTTGTATAAAAATTTATTACCTAAAATAATTATCATAAATAAATCACTATTAATCACATGATGTATCATCTATAATATAATAATAATTATTATCTTTATTATATAATTCTAATATATAATCATTAATTGCTAAATAAGAAAAATACATCTATCAATAGAAAGGTTAGGTGGCATCTCATTTCAAAAGTATTTATTGTACAAAAAATGATTCTATATATGCAATATGTATATTAATTTAATATTTGAAATGTTTGGCATCTTTGCCTCATCTTCAAATCATTATTAAAATCTAAGGTGATTTTGCGAATGGTTCTTCAATCTAAGCAAAACAATAGGAAAAATAATACGAATAAAATATTTTATTAAAATTATTAAATTGTGGGTACAATCTTCATAGTAATATTCTTTTACAAAAGAATATAACTCTATGATTCTTTTATCTTGATCACAATTTGGAAGATGGCGATGGCATTTTCTTGATTTGGAATATCAATCGAGGGCTACAAGTGGCTTATTCCCAAATGAACTCATTGACAGTGAATATCACATGTGTAAAAGTTCTATCGTTTCTTGGACTTGCAGGGAGACTTTTGTGAAGCTTTTTCTTCTTTGTGAAGCCTCTTTTCCCCGTGTAGAGTCATTTTTTACCGATTCCAAGAAGTCCCCATATTGAAGGAAATCACCTCTATTTGTAGGTGAAATCAAGGAACTAAATTTTGGAATTCCATAATATTTAGTTGTTTGATTTTAGCAACTTGTCTTTTTCATTAAGGAGATTTTCCAATAAGAGAATATTTATTTATTCTTTATTCTCTTTTGACTTTAGTTGAAATATTTATTTCCTTTAAGAATTTGTCAACAAGAGAATATTCTATTTTAATTCTGTTTTGACTACAATTCCAAGATTTAATTTTATTTGGAAGACTAAATTTTGTAGTCTTCCAAATTTCATCATGTGTAACATTTTTAACATATGTCACATGTCAAATGTGTGTAGGAACAATCACAGATCAATCCTAATTTTTTTAGAATTGGAGAGTCACATTTTTTTGTTTTTGAACACCAATTTAGTGATAATTTATTTCACTAAAAATTTTAATGTCTATAAGAACCATTATAAGTTTTAATGTAATGATGACAATGTTGTAACCAATATATGGATGTGTGCTATATTAGCTAAAACTTTAAAAAAAAAAAAAAAAAAAAACACTATAAGTATTAATGTAATGACAATACCATAATCAATATGTGGAAGTGTGCTACATCAGCTAATGTTTTGTTATTAGATAACATTTATAATATTATTATTGCAAATAATGTTTGACACTCTTTTTGGGGAAAATTCTTTTGGAAAGAAAACCTCAAACATTTTAAAATCTTATTTATTATACATATTACATATATAGTAATATTTTTTGGACAAGTACCTTGAAATGATAGATAGTTTTTTTTTTAAAATAGACAAAAATATTAAATGCTAACTATAATTATATATTATTCATGACTAAAGCATAATTATAAATAAATATAATATACAATACAACACTAGTATTACAAAGCAACAATGGACAATTGGGCATTACAAAAGCTAAATCCTTTTTTTTTTTTTTTTCTATTTTTTTAAATTACAATTAAAGTCTTATGTTTTATGGGAATCTCAAATTTCTTTACCTAAATTCAATAGTTCCTTTTGAATTATGTTTCTTTATTGTAGAATTTTGATTAAGAATTAATCAACTTTTTGGGATTCTATACAGCTCCATGGTGATTGTATTTGATGAAGCCATGAGCGTCTTCAGTCATTAGTAATAAAGTTTTTATTTCATGAATAAGATTTGTTGATTTATGATCATTGTTTTAATGGGCCCATAAAATCTATGTTTTTGGGGTAATTAATTTTTTTTCTCAATCTTAGTTCTATAACATAACACAAGTTTTGACTTTTATTTTGGTGATTTGAGAATGCAATTTCTTCTATGACTTCAAGATGGTTGGCCCATTATCTTGGTTTTTTTTCTTCAATCATTATTCTCTATTTACCTTTTTTTTTAAGCTATGTTTGGAGCATGGAAAATTTAATGGAAAGTATGAGGGAAATGAAATAAAAAGAGAAAAAAGAAAGCAAAAGAAATGTAGGAAAATAAAATTTTCTTGAGTTCAATAATTTGAAGTGTTTATTTATGAATTGTTAGAATTTAAATATTTTTCTTTTTTAAATTCTTAGTCCACAAATGGGATAAATAAAAATGAGGATAAATAAGTAGATAAGATTCCATTAAATTGAAAATTTATTTTTGAATTATATTGGTAAAAAACATAATGAAGATAATTATCCATTCAGTTTGGAATCCCATTCTTTTACTAATAAGGTGGCCTATAAATAGTAGACTCGTTGATGAGTGCATCAATCTTTGCTCCATAAGGTTTGAGCCTCTCAATCTCTCTTCTATTTATCTCCTGATCAAGTTTTTCCTGGTGGACATTTACACCTAGAACATGAAGGGTGAAGTAATAAGAAATTCTAGTAGTTTCTTTGAAGAAAGAAATTACCATTATTAGAGATTGTAATTCAAGCTACAAAGATCTTCCACAAGTATTTATTTGGACTATAGTTATGGCTTTAATTTTTCATTGGTATCAAATCCATATTATGTTTGTTTTCGTCTCCATTTTTATTTATTTGAAATAAATGGATATTCATTTTCGTTAATTGATTTTATTATTATTTATAATAATAATATAAAAAAATAATCTAGTTAGAAATTCAAGTTCAATCCAAAAGTGTAGGCCTAAGCATTCAAACACAAGAATGAATTGCCTGGAAGTGCATGTTTAATCCAAAAATGCAGGCCTAAGCAAACATATACAAATTAAAATGGACTGCCTAGAAATGAAGTTTAGCCTAAAGGGGTAGCCTATTCATTAAAAGATTTTGGGAAATAGGGTTCTTGAATTTATGGATTGTTTTTCTACATACAATTTTTATTTGAATATTAATGTTTTATGTGGATTGTTTTTCTTAAATTTTTTTAAAATAAAAAATAAATTAGTTATAATGTTCTAGTTCACATTTAGTGAGAGATGATTATAAGCATTGCGAAATTTTCGATCTCATTATGTTAACAAGAATATCATAAGCTAATTTGAAATTAAAATTGAGAAATGTATGCTAATATCATACTCTGTGTAATAAATGTAGTGAAATGGCCACCAAGAACCTTGTTACCGATTTGACAAAAGGAGAAAAATTAGGTGGCAATAATTATGATATGCGGCATAGAAAAATCCAATACTTGTTAAATGAACAAGAGGTCTTAGAGACCTTAGCTATTTCCATAATCCAACCCAAAGAAGGGAATTCAACGCAACACCACTGTGATATAAAAGATTATACTTCATAGGATAAAATAAAATAAAAAAATCGTTGTGCATGTTTTACTATGTTTAGTAGCATGCATAATGACTTAATAGGGAAGTTTGAGAATTTTCCTATTGCTCAGAACATGTTGAATAAGCTCAAGATTACCTATGCTTTGACATTTGCAACTAGGTTGCGAGCACTTACTTGAAGTTTGAGCAATATGTCATGGACCCCAAACACGACATGGTTGAAAATTTGAGGGCAATGTTAACCCTAATTCATGATGACTTGAATGCAATTAGTAATAACTTAACTAATGAGCAACAAGTCATAGTTTTTATCCACTCTTTGCCTAAATCATGAGGGTAAATGAAACTTGTGCTCATGCATAACAACTTTTACCAAGATTTCTCACCACATTGAGTTGGAAGCAAAGCGCTTAGGGGTACCACACACCATACTTGTCACCCATGTAGGGCCACAATTGGCTAATAAGCGTAAGCATAAAGAATAAAGAAAATGTGGTGGTACAATTGGAAATTTGGGGCCAAAGAAAGGAAATTAAAAAAAAAAATGCTAGAGAGGTAAGCATGGCAAAAATAAGGATAATGCCAAAATGAAATGCTACAATTGTGAAAAATTGGGTTACATTGCTCATTAATGCATTAATCCAAAGAAGGTATACACAAATCCTAACTCTTCCTTTTTCGTATGTTTGTACACATGTATTAGCTACTCATTCTCTTCTTGGGTGGATTATAGACTTAGGAGCAACAAAACATGTAGCAAGGGATCGAGTGGGATTCATAGATTGTAGAAGGGCACTTGTTGGAAAACACTATGTTATTGTGGGTAATGAATCAAGGGAAGATGTTTTAGGGGTTGGAACATACCTACTCAACTTATGCTTAGGGCATACATTACTCTATGATGTGTTATATGTACCTAGTGTCCATTATAATGTAATCTATCTTCAGTAATAGCACTACTTGAATTAGGTTTCAAATTCCATTTTGTTAGGTCAAAGGATGAATGATCTATTTAGATAAAACCCTATTTGGACAAGGTTTTTGTCTAATCAATTATTTATGTTGGATTTAGATTCTTCATGTTCTTATGTGGCATGTGATAATACTATTGATTCTTTGAATTGGCATGCTAGATTAGGACTTATAAGTAAAGAAAGAATGGCTAGAGTAGTTAGAGAAGACCTTTTGGGGTCGAATCAGAAAGAGAGGAATTTAAAGATTCTTGGAATTGATAGAGGTTGTGAATGCTTGTCACATTAGTTTTAGAAACTGTGAGGAGAAAGGGATACATAGGTAATAAACAATTCCTAGCACTTCATAACAAAACGGTGTAGGGGAAAGAAGGAATCATAGTTTACTAGATATGGTTAGGTCAATGATGGTGCAAGCTAACCCCCCAATATCTTTTTTAGGGGATGCACTTTTAACTATTGCCTACATCCTTAATCGAGTGCCTTCTAAGTTTGTTCTTACAACTTCATATGAGCTATGGAATGGTGCAAAACCCCAATTTTGAGAATTTGAGACCTTAGGGTTGTACAGGTTATGTTCATAACACTTCTCACAGATATGGGAAGTTAGGCCCTAAAGCAAATAAGAATGTCTTTATAAGATTTATGTCATGTATGGTGAACATCTTAATAAAGGTGTGGATGCGTATTTTTCACATGTGTTCCCACTCGATGGTGAGACTCGTTTTTTATTTGTGAAATTTTGATTTTTATAAAAAAATTGGAGTCACCACTTATTTTTATTTTATTTTTAAAGGGAAAACAAAATAAGAAAGAAAACCCTAAGTGTGACTCCTTAAAAAAGAAAGACATGTCTGAGAAAACCTGAGTCTAAGTTCGGGGATCAAGTTACTTATTAGGAAAGTACAATAATAAGTCATAGCACCCCTTTAAGCCCTATAGTAGGTCTCTACTAACTAAGTCAAGGTAACTATGACAATTGATTGATTAATCTAGGGATACTGAGAATTAAGAATCGTAATAATAAGGAATGAATAAGCAAGATCAATTTAGGGTGTACCGTAGCTACAAGCTTAGTGCTATCATGATAGACAAGGTTAGTGCTCAATGATAAGCATAAAATATCTCATGTATATCTCAAAGCAAAACTAAATTAATTATTTATTCAATAAACAAGGTAACCAAAATCAATTAACAAAGGAATACACCATGTATGTAGGGTGGTTTCACCACTACCCATTTTAGTTCTGCATGTATTAATTATATAAATTCCATTAATTTAAGAATTATAAAATTTATTTGTTTTATAAAAATATCAAGAAAAATATAAAATTATGAAAAATTAAAGAAAATGAAAAGAATGCATGTTGAAAGGAAATTAAAATTGAATTTTAGTGACATGAAATTTCTAGGGAAAAAGTCGAGAAATTAAAATTATTTGAAAACTAGATGTTTGATAATAAATTTTTGAAAGCATGCATCAAGAAATATGAGATGATCATGCGGGCCTTAAGATAAAGCAAAGGAGGGTGGCCATGCAAGAGTGGACCCTAAGGTGCAATTGCGTCTGCTCTGTGGATGCTAGTGGTGGCAAGTGTTCTTGTAGGCCATAGACTTTGACATGAGTTCTAATATGACCCTTAAGAGTTGAATCTTGACTTCTAATTTGTCCTGATGGTGGTGTCTTGCTATAGTCTTGCAGCTTCAAATTGTTGACAGTAACTTCATTTCTAATGTGATTTCATCAGGGTAGATAGAGTAATGGTTTCATTAATTTTATCAAAGATTCAAGGGCCTCACCAGTAGAATGCTCAAGTGTTGAGACAATATCCATTGAATCACTGAGATTAGCTGCCTTGATAGACACAAAGTTGCTTGTGGACCCGTATTTCTCACTTGCATCCCTACTCGATTAGCGAGACTCGCTTTTATAGGTGAAAAAATAGTTTTGGAAAAGTCAGAGTTGCCACTTATTTTATTTTTATTTTAAAGGGAAAATAAAACAAGAAAGAAAACCCTAAAGAAGTGACTCCATAGTTTTGGAAAAGCATGTCTTTGAAAAACCCGAGCCTAAGTACGGGGATTAGGTTACCTATTGAGAAGGTACCTCTAAAAGGTAGCACCCTTGTAAGCCCTATAAAGGTCGCTATTGACTAAGTTGAGGGAAATGTGGCAATTAATTCAGTTGATTATTAATACGCAAGTAGGCTAGGTGATTTTAAAAAATATAGCATGTCTAATAAGAAAACTAATCACAATCATAAAGAAGATTTAAGGTGTGTACCTGGACTACTTCTTAAGCGTCATCACAAGACATCAAAGTTAGTTCAAATAATATATCATCCGGCATGCGCTTTATCATAAATAATCAAACAATGAAACAATATATCAAGATACCCAAGCACTATCAAACATAGGCACAGTTCACACTGACAAGCATATTCATAGAATTTAGAAAGTGGGTGATAGAGGGTATACCTGGATAACATAGATAACTTGTAAGGTGCTTCCACAAGACATGAGGATTTAGATAATAAATAATAAAATAAAGAAATCCTAGCATGTTTGTTATCTAATTAGCATTGCAAAAATGATCAAAGTATACGAAATCATCAATTATCACATACATCTTGTATATAATTCCTAAAGAATAAATAGGCATGATTTCATCAAATAGCAAAGGTGGAAGCAAAGATGAGTTCTGAAATTTTTTCTTATGTAGGTGTTTCACTAATTCCGCAATTGATATACACAAATCTAGCCCAGAATTATCCCATTTATTTGGGATCACAAACTTGGATTCGTATTCCATTCAAAATCGTAAGTTTTATTGAAAACTGAGAAAAATGCAATCGGATCAAAACATGGTTGCATGTTATTTAAGAAAATGAGATTTTGATTCTAAGGACTCTAAATGAATTATTTTTAAAATAGATTTTTCAAATGGATCTTTTGAGTAAAGTATTTTTATTTTAAAATAAAAGAAATTAATTTGAAAACAAAACATAAGAAACAAAATACCAAGCAAAACAAAAGAGAACAAAATCACAAAGTAGAATTTTTGACAATCGAGAAAATTTAAGTGGTGAGAATGGAGGCCAATTTTCACTATTTTCCGATGGCCTCCGAAAAATAAATTTGACAAGAGATTACCAAAGCAATAAACTATTAAAACTTAGATCAAATAAGCTGACGAGATATCCACCAAGTATTAATGACTAAGATTCAAGGAACACATCAATTGAGAATAACAATCAAGAACTAATATAAGATCAATTAAACACACAAGCACATCTAGACTAAAAAAATTGAACTAAATCGAAATTAAAAACATGAATTTTATCTAACCTGATTAACTAGACTATTGAATTAAAGTCACTAGCACACTTGAACTAAAAGATAGATTAAAACTAAACTAATTCAGAATTAAAAACATGAACTCTATCTAACTTGATTATTTAAACTAATTGCCTAAAACTCCGAAAAACACACAAATTGAAATCGGACCAAATTAAATCAAGGCAAACTAAAAACATGAATTCTCAAACATAGAATCAATTTTATTAATAAACTAATATTATAAAAATACCTAAATTGAATAGAATGAACCAAATTAATTAAATTAAAGCAAACTAAAAAAAGTGAACTTTCAAACATGAGATTAATTTTTATTAATGAACTAAAATTATAAAAGTACCTAAACTAATTAAAATGAACCAAATTAAATGAAAGCAAACTAGAAGAATGAACTTTCAAATGTAGAATCAATTTTATCAATGATCTAAAACTACAAAAGTATTGAACTAAATAGATGAATTAAATTTAATCAAAGTAGACTAAAAACATAATTTCTTCACATGAAATTGATTAAAAAAAATGAGAAACTCACAAACACATCATGAAGAAAGATCAACAATAAACTAAATCCCAATGAAAAATAAGAACTTTATTATGTAGAATTGATTAAACTAATTATAAAACATCTAAACTAACGAAATAAATTAAAATTAAATTAAAATGAAATTTAAAAAAAACTTACCTTCAAGAATGCATGCTGTTGTATCTTGTTGGATAATGGTGCGGCCTATGTGCTTTCCCTGGTAAATCATTCAGATGGATGCCCTCTTCATCCATGGAGAAAATCCTCCCTCCAAAATCCGTCAGTCTCCCTAGCGGCAACCCTGTCATGGAAAGTCTATGGTGTGGCTCATGTGGAGATTCTTATTATTATTATTATTATTTTGTGTAATGCCTGTAAGCTTGTCGTGAGATTCCCCTCGTTCATCATGAGGCTGCCACCTTTCCTCCCGTGGAGTGCGTGCTGTCTCCACCTTTACATGGGTGCGTGTTGCCCTTCTCCTCAGCGGCTGCTTCCAAAGTCTCACAATTGTAGCCCTTAGATGCAGGTTGTAGGAGATGGGCGGCTATGCTTGTATGGTGGGCCTTCTGGAAGCTTGGAGTCAACTCTCCTCCAATGATCCTCCAAAATCTATCCTCAATAATCATTCCCCTTACCGCTGAATGCTTCCCTCACTTTTTAAAAAAAATAAATAAATCATCTCTCGGTGGAAAGAAGTCCCTTCCATGTGTTTGATGAATCTTGATGGAATTTTCAGTCGCTCGGAGCTCGCGTCAGGTTGGAAAACCTCAAAGAAATGAGGCCGCTTGGAGTTCTTCATCTCTTGGTGTCCTGACAATACCTCCTACTCAAAAAAAATTTAAGAAACGCCCTAAACAAACACCAAGAAAGTGAACATTTTCCTGGAAAATTACGAGAGCCGAGAAAAGAAATGGTCGGGGATGAGAACTCAGTTTAGAAACTCAGATTAGCTTAGCATCCATGCTGTCTCTCTCGCTCTGAGAACGTGACTCCGTATAGGGCTTAGCTTCTGAGGCCTCAGGGGAGGGGTTTCATCTGTTTATTGGCTGTGTGCATGCTCCTCATTAACGCGTCGGTGCTGTCCCCCATTGGGGGGTAAAGACCAGTTTTACGAAAGATGAAATTCCAGCGGAAACGGTTGCAGCATGATAGTCTCCCGATGAGAATCAGTTACTCTTACACTACCGCGACAAATTGGAGATTGCCACTAGTTGACCCGTTCACATCAAATCTATCAGATCTTTGAACAGAAATTGGCATAGTGATCCTTGTCCTCTGAATCATGGTGAATAAGAACGTGAAAAAGAACATAATATCGAAACAAACTGTCGAGGCATGGTTCACACCCAAAGATGGATGATTGAAAGAAGGAAATTCCAAGCTGCAACCACCCTGTTCGAACCACTCGGCTCCTCACCCCATCTCCTATTTCTTTTTTCTTTCCCCCTCTAAAACGCTGAATGATCCCTCCTTCCAAAAAATGCTTAACCTTCCTTATCCATGGCCTCTATGTTATTCAAAGATCAACCCCCATAATTACATAGAAACATGCTCAGAATCCTCCAGAATCTGCCCCTAACTCCTTTCCAAAATGTGCTCCCAATCCTCCTTTGACCAGCCGTCGTTCCTTCCTCAAAAGGATACTGAATCTTTCCCCTAAAATCAGCCTGATTCTTCTTTCCAAAACGTTGCTCCATACCTCCCAAAAATAAAAAATCCATGAATATCTTCCTTGAATATGGGGTACGTATATGGAAACAACCGAGCCTCCCTTGTTTTGTTTCAACAACTGTTCCAGCAAAATCTCCATGCTATCCTCCACCCCAACCGTATCTTCATCGACATCGTGGGAGTAAGTCTGCATAGGAAATTGTTGGCTCTTGGTTCTGAAACCAGAGCCTTCTCCTTCTACTATGCTCCTCAAGTTATAGCTTTGTGAATTTTCAGTCTGACGGGAGATTCTGTTTTTTATGGCTTCAATCTTTGTCCCAACCTCATGGAGTGCTTTAAACTCTGATAAGAAGCAAGCATACCTCTTGAGATTGTGTTGGAGGTCGCTTCTCCTGCTTCTCAGCGCAACCTTGGAGGCAAAAGTCTCTATGATGTCCTTGGTATCATAAGCAGCCTCTCTGATTTCTGCAATCTAATTGCGAATAACCTCATTTCCATATTGTCTTGCATCTGCGTCTCTCAGAAAGCATCGCATCATCCTTAGCTCAGCTTGAATTTCTGTAGCTTTGTCGCTCACCCCATGTAAGTAACTTGCCTCTTGAATCAATAGGTCACCTCATCATTATTAATCTTAACATCACTACTACCAGCTTGATCCGTCTCTCTGTTATTTCCTAGGCACGCATTACAGATCCCCGTAGCAGACTCACAGCAACTTTCAGTTCCGCACTCATTAGTAACCCCTTTCGGTGACTTGCATGTTATATCATAACTGTCTTGATCAGATTGGAGAAAAGATATTCCCAGTTGTTGAGGCAGCCTCGCTAGGGCAAATATTTCTCTCTCCAGAGTCAAGATGATCATCCGGAGCATTTTCCATATGTGGGTTTTCACAAATATCCGTGTCCTGGCCCATATAAAGAGGGGGGTTAAATGCCTGAAGCATGTTAAATATGAAAAAAGAACTCACTGAAATACACTTTCTCAGCCTTTGAAATTTTGAAGGGTAGTGAGACAATAAAGCCTTGTGGGCAGGTGGAAGCCTTCTAAAAGATCTTTCATATCTTCTGACATCATCTTCTGCAGCATCTGGATAGTTGAGATATGCGCTGATGATGCGTCCGATAGACTTGACTTTGAGGGCTTCTTCAATCTCCCTATGGCGCCTTAAGCGACGTCGTTCTGCCTCCTCATCTTTGCTCCTTTACATCTTCTCTTGTAGCTTCCATCTTGCTGGAGGACGCCATGAAAGATCAGTAAGCCAAAAGGTTAAATGTTGTATTTCCGTTTCCAGTGGCTGCTGAATGTGAAGAAATCAACCACTCTCATCACATCGGATTGTTTCTTCCTCCATAGCTCCGACACGTACTTGTAAGCCCACATCGGATGAAGAACTGTCGTAAGAGGAATCCAGGACTGAGTCATGCGGGCTTTAAAATAATGTACAAAAGGGGTGGCCACAATATTTCCTTATTAAAAATCGACCCATAGGAGTGCTCCGATTGAGTTCGCGCACGATCCATGATCTCATGCAAAAAAATATAATTAAAACTAAGGTAAGAATCATGTAATTGAGAATTCTGAAATAGAATTATGCAATTAAAATAAGGTAAGCCAATCACATGCATATTTGAGAAGATCGAAATATTATTTCATGCAATATAAAAAGAATCAAGATCATTAACCCCAAACAATTCCCTAAAATAAATAAACAAACTAATAAATAAACAAAGAAGGGAGAACAAGCAATCACACATAAATTACTTAAAAAGTGACCTAAGTGGGATAGGGTATGCCTAAACAGGCCCAAATAACCTAAATGAGCCTAAGTGAACCTAGATGGGCCCAAGGTGGTACTTAATGGGCCAAGCGTGCCTAAGTGACCTGGGTAGGACTAATGTGTCTTAATGGGCCTAGGTGGTTTAAGATAGTGTCTGAGTGACCTAAACATGCCTAAGTGTGCTATCTTAAAAGAGCACCTAAAAGCTATCCTAAAAAGGAAGGAAAAACCTAAGTCTAAATTAAGGCTACCAAGAGTCACAATGGGGTCAGATGAGTCCCTCAACCAAAGTCTCCAAGGTAGCTTAGAAATGATAGGTTATACGAGTAGTAATGAGCCATCAGGGAATTGTTGTAAAGTACTGAACAAATACTGACTAGGACATGTGCTAGGAGGACAAAATGGAGGGTCTACATTGCTATCAAATGGTCTAAGGCTTCCAGAAGATGTTGTTTTCAGTGAACATTTAAACTCATCTATGAGCGCCTGGAGGTCCATTGGTTCTTCCCACACGTCTTATGGCTCTTTTGGCCTACACTAGAATCAAACTGTTGTTGGGTTGATTTTATCCCATTTATTGTCTTCTACAAAGGGCTTTGGGTTTGAACTAACTATCTTGCTTTTTTCCAACTTGACGAATGCTAAAAGCTTTACTAACAAGAGTCGATCAAACCAAAATATTTTTCTTGGAATCTTCCAACAATAAGAGATTGGATGAATTTTTCAGTAACATAATCATCATCATCACGTCTGTACTTAAGCTTTCCTGCGTTGCAAGCCTCTCCATTTCTTGAACCACCACATTTTCAATTGCTCTAATTCTGACCTGCATCTCTTGGAAGACTCTTCATGTCACACCTTCAATTCTAAGCAACCCAAAATTCGACTCGTGATTCCAAGTCAAAGGTTTGACCCTAAATGTTACATCTATCCACGCTGGCAATCAATCCTGATAACTTTTTTTTTCTCAACAAAACAACATTTAACCCCAAATAAATTTATTAAGCTAAGATTTACTATATCATATTATTATTATTATTATTATTATTATTGTTGTTGTTGTTGTTGTTGTTGTTGTTGTTGTTGTTGTTGTTGTTGTTGTTATTTCCAAAACCAACCATCACACTATCACCCATTCACAAATATAATAAATCCACCACTCCTCATACCACCCAAGGTGTTAACCCAAATAATTACAATAATATCTACGTCAAAAATATTTCCAAAAAAGTTCTACAAATTAACAAAATATAATTTAAGTTACAAAAGTTCATATAACTCAAATTAGTACATGCCAAAAGGTAATATAAATGAAAAACAACCATTATTATGGTTCTTTTACTTTTTGAGACTTTTTGGAACACTTCCTCATCTTCCTGTAGTTCCTTAGAAACTATATATGCATCTAAAAATTTTAGAGAATAAAGAGGTGAGCATTTCCACATTGCTCAATAGGGTATTTTACACCCAAAAGGGTTAAAAATTCTAGGTCAATAGAACACAATCATGTCAAAATATACTATTACATCTACATTGTATACATTAAATGAAATTTTAACCATACAAATTTAAACCAGTCAAAATTATCACTTTTCATATTCAAACATATGTATAACATATCAAACAATTCTAAATTTATAAAATAAATAAGTTTTTATACTCTCGAATAATATATTCAATCATACAATTGATGTCAATCAATTAAATAATATAATTCATTATTCCAACTACAAACATGATGCAGATGCTTACACACAATCAAGCAATGTATTGTTTTTCTCGTGCTTTCATCGAATGATACACGTTCGTACCCAAATACACTCCTCATTCAGAGTCTTCCTGGGGTAAGCTTTTGGGTCTTTCACCTTAGAGATCTCACTCTTTTCTTAATTCGCCTTCTATGGGGTCCTTCCATTTCTTTTTTTTCTTTTTCTTTTTTTTCACTTTTGCCCTCTTTGGGATCTTTTCATTCTCACTTCCATTTCATCAATTTTTCTTTTTCTTCACACAACCATAATGCATATGAAGTGCAATCAAATTATATTTTAACATCCACGATTTTCCAAGACATAATTCTATTTACTCCCATTATGTTTCATAATTTACAACAATCCATACAGCGATTATTTTTTTTCTTCACTTCGATCACCACCAACATCAAAGAAAATTCACCAATAATTGATATATCATCAAAACATAGTTTAAACGAACATAACAATTTTATTTATTCCCAACATGCTTAATAATTTCCAACAACCAACATAACAATTTTTCCTCAACTATATCATCCCAAATATTAAAGAAAATTCTCAATAATCCAAATATCAACAAAACATAATTTGTACTTTTATTTTATTTATTCCCAATAATCTCAATAATATAAAACAATCATTTTAAACATATATCAGTACTCAAAATTTTCAACAAATAATTTCCACTATTTTCAAAACAATATATCACCAATAAATTTCTATAATTTCTAACATGACAACAATAAAAAAAAAAAAAAGATCAACCATTATTCTAATAAAATTATTTCACAACCACAACAATCTTGTAAATTCTATCACAAGAACAACAACTAAATACCAAAAATTCTAACATTTTGACATTGCATTAAACTTTCATCCACTTCCCATTTAGCATTTTCAAAATAAAACCAGATCATTTTACTTGTTTAGGGTTTCCAAAAACAGCCTAAATGAAAACTATATGATGATCTACTACAACTCAACAACTCACCCATTTTCATGAAGGTTTTGAAAGTAAATAAAAGCAAAACGAAAAGCCCAAAAAGTCAAGAGAAAATTTAGGGAAAAACACACCCCTACCTATTTAGTAGAATCTAACCATCAGATCGAAAATCTGACTTCACAAAAGTATTCACCACATTGAAGATTATCACCTTGTGAAATTTTATCATGATTAGAGTTCATTTCATCATCAGATCGGTAGAGATATGTGGCGACAAACCTTCCCTCTATCTCCCCCTTTTCTTTTTAGTTTTTTTTTCTTTTCTTTTCCTTCAACTTCTCCCACGCCAGCAAGTTGATTATATATATAATTATTATTAAACAAATTTTGAAATACTATGCATGTCCTTTGCTTTTAATAAAATAAAAATATTCTTCTTTGTTTCACATTTCACCATTATAAATTATACTCAACTTAAAATTTTCTGTAATGTTCAAGTCTAGGTGGTTGGTTGGTTTTTGGAGAAAACAGTGAGTCTTTCTGTAATGTTCAAGGAATCTTCGAAGGGACTTCTGTTTAATTGGTGAACAACATTGCCACTCAAAAGATCCTTGACGGCAAGCTCTAACTGTGTATATCGGGAAAAATCATTCTTTGGTGAAGCTTGCTTTTCCATCAGAGGATCAATGGGTTTATAGATCAGTTCAAGAAGCTCATCGTCAGGCTCAGCGACAACAGGAGTTGGGTGGAGTTCAAGATTTTGGCACTTTAGTTCATCAGTAAGACTCACAGCTTGTTGAACTTGTGTCACCGGGAACCATCTTTCCGGTTTCAGCACAATGGAAATGAGTTTTCTTAAACTGTACTCTTATAACTTTGGCAACTGATTTTTGAGATCTCCTCCCTAAGATTCTACTAGATATTATAATCTCCAACCAATACCGAAATTGTGTGGCGCCTCACTTGTTGCTTTGAGTCAAGCTCCTTATGAGTATCACCTCCCGCTGAGCTGAGTGAAGTCAGGAGGTAGTGGCAGGATCACATCAGGTATTAAGCTTTTATCGGTTGAGTGAATAGGATCCTGTCCATGCACTGTAGGGTTACAGCTGGAAAACACCTTGAGAAACAAAATCATAAGCTGATCTGCACCCTGGAGCATCATGGGCTTGGCATCACCAGTCTTGCTCAACAGAATCAGTACCAACCTCATCAACGAGCATCAACCTTCCTCCCACAGTAACTTCTTCTGAATATCCAGCGAGTTCTGAATGTATTTCATCAACAGCAAGTCTGAAAAACTGGAAAGGAAATGGCCACATGCACTAAGGTGGACATGCATGAAAATCACATGCACGTGGGGATTTCATGAATGTGAGGCTCGGGGTACAACTGGATGGAAGGGTGACTTGTGGAGTAACGAAAGACTGAGAAGGGACTGGAGGTGGGAATTTTTGGTTGAGTTGAGAGTCTGGTTTTCATCATTATCAGCATCAGAATCCATAAACTGCAAGCTACAGCACATGCCTCTCCATTTGTGTTTAATACTCTTTTCCTGCACAACCCCGTTTGGAACATCTTGCCTTTCCTCACCAGTCAGGTCAAAAGAGAATCCTGTGGGAAAACTCAGCGAACGGAGTCTTAGATAAAATTCCTTACTGCTTGTCAGAAGACTGGGCAGATCAGCAGTATCAACAAGAGCAGTTGCAGTGGCAGGAAGCATGAGGTTAATAACCATATGCATCAAACATCTCTAATACAAGCTCCTCAATCACACCTCCAGGAAGCAACTGGTTGATTATGAGCAATTTACTGGGTCAAAGTTTTGCATGGGCAGAGATGAACCAAATATCTTGTGTGTCAACATGAAGAGCAGGTTTTGTAACAGGTAATTCAGAGTCAATCCCTTGAATCAAATGATGAGGATCAACTGTCCTTTTTGAGTCCAACATGAAACACTCTCTCCCTAAGAGCCTTACCGTCATTGATGTAGTGGTCACAGTCCAAGTTTAGCATATAAGGTGCATTCGTAAGCACAGTAGAGACTCTGACCAAAGCATTTACGACACCAGCCTTCTTTTCTCTAGACCTCCCAATGTGGCCCACATGGTTTTTCAAGCACTGAGAAATTTCCAACTGTATGAAAAGTGGCTCACATCGGGCTCTCTCAGAAGCACCCCAACCAAGATGGTCAACGCAAATGTGATACTTAGCACCCCGAGCACATCAAAACAGAAAAACACAGAAGAGGCAAAAAATAGAAACAGAGCATGCACAAACGAAACAAAAAACTGTTAAACCTAGCACAATTTCATGGGTGTCAATGAGGTAGATACAGATGAGACTAGCCGAGGGTAAAAATTTGGCTATCAAATACCAAGCTCAATGATGAATCTGGCCATATAGAGGGAGAAATCAAAGAAATCAGAAAGGAACCAAAACAGAGCAAGTATAAAAATAAACTCTGATTCAACAAAATTCAATCCACAATAAAGCAAACTAACTATGCTCAAAACCATTAGTAATTTCCTTGATGAATAAATTATCTATTTCTAAAATTTTCTAAAAAGCTCTTAATCCTTGTCCAACTTATCTTTTCTTTAAAATAAAATTTCCTAACCATGCACATTCCAATTTAAATAAGTTTTCCAATTTTGAAAAATGCATTAAAATTTATTTCCAATTAAGAATACCAAAATATCTTGAGGTCATATATATAATTAATCAAGACCATATAATAAAAACAAGGGAATAAATAAATTGAAAATTTTCCCATGGCCTTTAAAGTACCTATAGTATATTTGGCAATTAAAATATGGATAAAATCCAAATTACCAAAAGACCAAAAAAAAAAAAAAAAAAAACCTTGCAACCAAAGATAGGGTTAGTGAAAATTGAAAACCCAAAGGTCTAATTGCCACCAAAATCAACCCAAAATGAGAGACCCAAAATTCAACCCAAACAACCAAAAGGAATTGGACCTGTATATAATCTCGTAACAACATCCTTTTTGTGTAGCATTACTTTGATTGGTTATATCTCCCTCGTTTCAACTTCGAATTATGATCTGTTTGAAGCATTGGATTTCTAACTTCATAAGGGATCTAACATGCTAAAATCTACCTTGGGGCTCTGATACCAGTTGTTAGGAACCCTGGATTACTTCATTCTCATACCTTGAAACTTGTAGGGTACATGTAAATTATCGTAGGCTTCTCTAAATCTATCACAACGGAAATATATGACTATAAAAACCATATCAGTATAAAGATCTAGAGAAAAAGTGTTCATACATGTGATTTGAATGTTCCCATATCAAAATCCATCAATTGAAGAACATGCCTGAAAATCGAGATGTCTCGTACACCCAAGATCTTCCGCCCAATGACTCAAACCACGGTCTTGACACTCTAAAGTGTGGGCAATAGAAGAGAGGAAGCAATGACTCTCTTTTCTTCTTTGAAGGTGGAAGACAACTCTTACCAAAAGTTATTAGAAAACCCTAACCCATAAAGGGGTATTGATAAGGTTGCCCATTAGGCTTAAGTGACTTAAGCCCATCAAGGCTTGAGTCATTTAATCTAAACCTAACATAAGTCTTAATTGATTAATTAACTACATAAGGTCATCTAATTAATCAATTAGCCTAAACCAGAGACCTTATTCATTATCCACTATACAACCTTACAAAATTACCATAACACCCTTATGCACAATAATAAACTTAGAGTCAATCCAACCCTTATAAACCGTGTTATCATGGTATATGAGCTCAGAATGGGAACCATTAGGACCCATAAGAGTACTAGTTCCCTCATAACCCAATTTTGAAATTGATTCAACATTCCACTAAAGAGAATCAACTGCATTGTAGCATCCTATTTAAATAACAACAACATGAAGCTTGGGGTTCATGACCTACTATCCACTACATGTAGACTCCCTATGAACTAGTGTTCGTAATCTAACAAGGTAGTGTTATCACCTATCAAGATTACCTTTCAAATCCTTGAGTTATAGATCTCATTTATTATATGATTAATAGATATAATCTAGCTCCAAGAAGCATATGTCAAATTCCACTAAAGAAATTACTATAACCATAGATTTCATGATCACATGTCCTTTGGATTACATAAGGGGACACACTATCTCAATCTCATGAAATATCATGGTACCTCTATTAAGAATACCTATTATCACCAGTCTTCATCAATAGTGACCTAATCCATAGGGATAAATGACCACTTTAAGGTCTCACCCATAGGTCAAAACCTCTTGTTGATTTTAGCACAAACTCAATATCCTCTCAAGGTTGAGACTCCATGTAGTAGAGTTGTTTCGGGAATTATGACAGTTAATAACCTTACATCATGATTCACCATAGGTCCTGTCCAATATGCATCACATACACTAGTGCACTCACCATGGGAAACCCATCCTGATAATTAAGACAAGTCATCCCTCTAATTAAGAGGTGGTGCACTATAGTTTTTATTGGATTATCCAAATCCATAAATCGTCTATAGACAACATATTAGAAGGAACCCATGACTTGTATCTTCTATGCAACTCCTAATGCACCCAAGTCATATACAATGTAAGATACATAGGTTGAATGCTCAAATCAATGTCAATACACGAAAAGGATAACAAATAGAAAGTTAAGTTTAACTTTGTTACATCATGTCTTACTTTTAAGGGTTCGATCTCAACAGATATATGACCACTTTAGAGTCTCACCCATAAGTCAAAGTGAAGACCCTCCATTTCGCCCTCCTAACACATGTTCCATTAGGTTTTCATTCAATATTTTACAACAATTCCTTACTGGCCCATTACTATTCATGTAGCTTATCTTTTGTAAGCCACCTTGGAGACTTTGGTTGAGGGATTTATCTGGCTCCTCATTATGAGCTTAGTTGCCCTTCAAGTTTATATTAGGCTTCACTTAGGTGCACTTTAGGTTAGACTCAATTAGGCACCACCTTAAGTCTATCTAGGTTCACTTAGGTCCATTTAGGTACACTTAGCCTATTAGGCATTCTTAGCGTGACTTGTATGGTTGCATCGCTTGCATGGCTCATTTATCTCATTTACTTATTTATTTATTTATTTATTACTATCAATCACTTTTATTTAATCATTTATTATGTTTTTTATTTATTTTATTTTATTTTTATTATTATCAATCACCTTTTTTTTTATTTACTATTACTTATTTATTTGTCTATTATCTTGTTATTTACTCATTTATTTATTTATTATTATTATCTTATCATTATTTTAAAAAAAATCTTTATCCATTTATCTAATTTAATAATTTGATGCTTTTATAGGGAAATCTACCAATAAAGAAGAAAGAATTTTGAAATTGGTGAGACTTTGAAAAGGAAAGGAACTCTTTTGGGTGTTAGTGAAGATCTTCAGAGAGTTAAAATAGAGGTGAAGAAGTCTATGAAAAAAATGGGACTCCTTATGTGATATGCATTGATTGATTTTTAGAAATTCAAAAAGGATTTTTCTGGTGGATGAGACACAAAATTTGGAGAGAGGAGGACTCCTCAAGTGGGACGACTGCCAATTGCTATAAAAAAAACACAGGCTGGTGGTTTTGAGGGGACAGAAAAAGAGGTTTTAGAAAAAGGGAACTTTCAACATGAGAGGGAAAAAACAGAGAGCCAAGAGAGGACGTCTAGAATGTGGGAAGAGAAAAGGAACAGAATAGGAGAAAGAGAAAAGGAAGATCTTTGGGGATCTTTGGAGAAGCCAAGAAGAACTCCCAGGTACAATCCTTGTGACTTCTTGTACTACCTTTCAACCTTCCAGATTGGTGTATTAATGTTAGAGATTATTTTATGATGGTTTGTGTATGGGTTATCTCTAGCATGGCATCCTCTATTGCTTTGATGGTTTTTTTTTTTATAAATGCATGAATTTGGGTTCATCCTTGTTACGTGATGTCTTGGGACCAACTTCTTGTGTCTATTATAAACCCATTCTCTTGGTTCTTTGATTATTTATGCTAAAGTTCATTGAAGAGATGATGAAATCTGGTTTGATTGAGTGATTTTTTATTAGTTTACTTCTTTATTCTTGTTGTGCTTTGTTTCCTTGTTAGCATAGCCATTCACAAGTATCCTTAGAGAGGTTTATCATTCATTATGCCAGCATGTCTCCTATCTTGGAGCTTGCTATAGATCCCAATGAGTAAGGTCAGCGCTAAGTTATGGTTGAGTCCACTGGTGCTTTCACTAGTAAGGAATAAGCTACCATACATTTGAAGGGTGGCGCCAAGGAAGTCATTATTTCTGATCCAAGTGGTCACCTGTCCATCCAATTGCACCTAGGGATCCACGTCCCATATGGCCATGCATGGCCCCTTGGTGCACACCTTCCCCTTACTGTTTAAGACACATTGTCGTGCTAAAACTCACCCATGATAGAAGGTTTATGCAGTCTTCATACTCAGTTAATCTAGCCATTTTGGGATTACATGACTGCCATGTACAGCCCACTTAGAGGGGATAGAACCACCATTGGAAAGTGGATCTACCACTTAAAAATCTATAGCACACATCCATATGAGAAAAGGGGACAGCATCCACTTTCGGAAGTTTTAGGATGTGCTTCAACAAATTCCATTGTATAGCCCACACATGCATCAAAAGAGCCACCATGAGTAGCACTTCTGGGTAAAGGACAGGAGCACATGGTTTGATTTTTTTTTTTAGTTGAGCAACTCGCATGCACAGGCCATAGAAATTAGGGTGGAGGGTGCTCCATTGAAATGTTAGCATTATGTTAGATTGAAAAATTAAAACTTTGTTTGTCGAGATTCATGGTTATGGTTTGAAAGTTGGAAGTCGACGTCTTTTTCTCTACCGGAAGGCCAATTCCGGTGTTCATCGATGGAAGGATTGGAGATGCAATGGAAAAGGCTATCTTGCATACCGGAATTACATTCACAGACCGAGGAATTGGGAAAGTTTGCATGCACCAAGCCACTCAAGCATTCCTGGTCAAAGGATAATTTATTGGTTGATGCATCAATGGGCGATGAATTCCATCTCCAACTCCACTCTTCCTTTTGTTTGAGGTGGACAGTTGGAGTTCCAGCAGGGACCTACGAAGTGGCTATCAAGCTTCAAGTCACAGGACCAGTTTCAGCTCAAGTGCAAGTGATAACGATCCCATAGTTCGAAAGGTTGAACCTGCATATTCCTTAATAGGAATGCATTGCTTCTTTGACCAATGCAAAGCTTCAGTTTTAGTTTTGAAGTTTGGGAACAACAGTTCTTATCTATTAGCATATGTAGTAGCAAATGGAACCCCTACATAAGAATTTTTTTTTTTTAAACTCTTCCTTACTGAAAGTTTTCACTCAACCACTAACCCTTTAGATTTAAAATTCGTTTCAACAACTTCAGAATATTTTTTAAAATTTTAAAAAACTTTTATGATTCTCCTCACTTCTTAAACTTGAATTTAACATTTCATTTGAGTTAGAAAGCAACTCTGGAATAGAATATATAAATGAGTATTTAGGAGGGCTCTATTTTCACCCAATTATGGACATCCAAAATATTTTTCTAAAAATAAAATAACAGATGACTTTTTAAATTTGATTTGATATTTTTTCTTAAGTATAGACTTGTTGAAGTTGATCTTAGATATATAAAATATTAAAAAAAAATATGCATTTTTGAGGGAGATATGATTTTTCAAAATCGTACCTATTATACATGGTGGAATCTGGACATCTGACTAGTTGGAGTGTTTTAAAAATATTTTTGAGTACTACCCAATGCTTGATTTATTTTTCCTGTGATATAGACACTTTGAATGATATATTTGATTTTTTTTATGATTTTATATTATCTCTTATCATTTTAAAAAAAATCATTTATGTATGTCACTTTTTTTTTATATAACCTGAACTTTATAGAACTTTTGGGGTGTCTTTGCTGCAATTTGTCCTTTGAATGAGTGTTTGGCTTTCTGTATGTTGATCTAGATGTGTAGGAGTTGTTTCCTGAAATTTTTTGTGATTAAATTCCACTCTGAGACATTTTTTAGAAATTGTTTTGTGATGCTCCCTTTTCTAATTGCAATCTAGTACTTGCCTGAATTTGTTATCTATTTTTGGACTTATTTGACTTATCTTGGCTCAATTTTGGCTTTGGTATTGTATATTAGGATAATAAAGATGTTAAATAATTTATACTTGTCTTAACCACTCTAGCTTTTTTGGAGGAATCTTATAAATTATGCATGATATCCAAGTACACACGCTCTCTCACCTACTTTCGAGAATTCTATGAACATATATACTATTGAAGACTATATTTATGTTTGATGTAATCCTTTGATGCCTAGATGTATGTTTGATTTGCTCTGATTAAATACATGTCGTGTGTTATATTTATGTTCGAACTTTAATGTCTTATTGTTAGCCCAAGGAATCTCCTAATCAGGTTTTGATGATAACAAACCATGGTTAAGTGACTAATTGGTTTAAATGGCAAAGAATCTCAGGTATAAATTTGGAAATTCATCAAAGAACCAAATGGATACAAGATCGAGACTTTTGGAAGACTTTTAATCATAGGAAACAAATGTAAGATGAATGCATGGGTGCACTTAGGTTTTTCATATCTTTTCATGCATCTTTGAAAACTCGATTTATTCTTTAAAATTACGATTTCATTTAAACCCATGTTTTATCAAATGTACCTTAGGCAAAATGTTTCAAAATTAGCATGTTAATTTACCTAAAGAACTTGCCTGAGTGTTAGAAAGGAAAAGAATTGAAAAAAATAGGTTTTCGGGGCCAAAAGGCTGAACTGGTCGAGACACAGGCCAACCGGTTCAACCAGCCAAAAAACCGATCGACCGGTTGCCCTTGTCCGATCGAGGTCCGGTCAAGGAGTGTCAAAAACACACTTTCTCTCTTCTAGTAGCCTTCCCTTCCCTGTTGAGGTTCCCTCCTTCCTTGTCGACCTCTAGTTGAGGTCTAGTCGACGTAACAGTAACCTACCAAAGCATTAAATGCTCCAACGGCTAGTGAACCGATTGACCCCCAGCTCGACCGGTTGAAGCTACTTTTTGCTGTTCTTAACTCATGAGCTTAGAAATCTATAAATTGAGAGCTCCATTTCATTTATGACATAGAGAACACTTGCAATCAATTGTCTACCCACTTGTTCTTGCCTTAAAAGCTCTCATTTCTTTCTTAGTGCATTAAATCCTCACTTGCATATCTTTTAGTGCACTCTTGTGAGTCATCCTAGCTTTGATTTGTATTTAAGCTATCATTGAGCTAGGTTGAGGAATTCATTCTTGTAAAAGTTGAGTGTTAAAGCCTTCAAGAGGTTTGAACCTTGAAAAGTCTATATAAGAGCCCATTGGATCTGGAATCCAAGTGTAAAAAAGTTTAGAATCTTGGTTGAAGCTTCAAGCTAGTGGAACTCTTACTCGGTTAGGAGCTTGAGGAGAGTGGACGTAGGCAAGGAAGTGTCGAACAACTATAAAATCTGAATTTGAATTCTCTAACTCTATCTTTTTATTTTTTATTATATTGTGTTTCAATTTGTTGTGTTGAAAAGTTTTTGAAAAACCCAATTCACCCTCCTCTTAAGTGTTTTTCTTATTTAAGCATAGCCTTTATTTTCTCAATTGGTATCAGAGCTAGACCTCCTGTTTAAGACCTAATAGTCTAAGAGGAAATAACTATTCCATCAAGCTCATCTCACAATGAAATTTTTTCAAAACATAGAGCTCCATTTTTTACGGGAACCGACTATCTTTATTGGAAAACTAAAATGACTTAGTATTTACAATCAATTGATTTAGACGTATGAGACATCATTGAAGATGGTCCAACTTTTCCCACAAAACTAGTTGATGGAGTCATGGTTCCAAAACCCAAGCAAGAATGGAATGAGCTTGATAGAAGAAATTTTCAATTAAATGCTAAGGTCGTTTTTACTTTGCAATATGCTATGGATAGAAATGAATATAATAGAATATGTAAATGTAAATCGGCTAAAGAAATTTAGAGATTGCTTGAAATAACTCATGAATGAACAAATCAAGTGAAAGAGTCAAAAATAAATTTACTTGTTCATAGCTATGAATTATTTTTTATGAAAGAAAATGATATTATTGTTGAGATGATCACTAGGCTCACCGACATTGTCAATGGTCTTGAAGCGTTGGGAAAGACCTACAAGGAAGCCGAAAAGATGATGAAGATATTGAGGTCACTCCCATCAAAGTGGCATACAAAGGTCACACAATTTAAGAAGCAAAAGACTTGACCAAGTTACCTATGGAGGAGCTCATAGGGTCATTAATGACATATGGGTCAATTTGGCAAAGACAAGAGAGTGAAGACAAAAAGAAGAAGAGCATAGCTCTCAAAGATACGACTAAGGAAGAAGAAGGTGTTGAAGAAGAAAAACCAAGTGAAGAAGATGAGGATTTAGCCCTCATCACAAGAAAGCTCAACAAATACATGAGGGGTGAAAGGTTTAGAGAAAGAAAGTTCACCTCTATAAGAGACCTTTATAAAAAGGAATCTTCATCTCATGGTGACAAGGAGAAATGGGAAGAGAAAAAAGATTTGGTGTGTTTCAAATGCAAAAAACCGGGACACATTAAATATGATTGTCCTCTATACAAAAATGAAGCCAATAGAATAATGAAGAAGGCAGTGATGGCCACTTGGAGTGAAAGTGAAGAATCCTCCAAAAAAGAAAAGGAAAAAAAAAGTGGCAAACATGTGCTTCATGGCAATAGATGAACTTGATGAGGTAAACTCTAACTTTAGTGATGAAGATATGCATGATGTTTTTGAAGAATTATATAAGAATTTTGAAAAACTTAATTCGAAAAATAATTATCTTAAAAAGAAAATTCAAGAACTTGAAGAAGTGAAAAAAAAAATCTCAATTGTTGAAATTTCTAAAACTCATCTTGAAAAAGAAATTGAAATTTTAATAAATGAAAATGAGAATTTGAAAAAGAAAAATAAATGGTTAACCTCCTCTCTTTCAACTTTTTCTTGTGGACAAAAATATTTTGAAATGATTTTAGCAAACCAAAAATGTGTTTTTAACAAACAAAGGCTAGGATTCAAATCTTCAAAAAATCAAAAGTATTTTAAAAGCTACTTTGTAAAAGAATCCTCAAGTGCAAGTCCTTCTACCACTTGAAATTTTTGTGGAAGAGGAGGGCACAATAGTAGTACATGTCCCTTAAGAAATGGTTCTCAAAAGAATTCAAATGCAAAAGCTAAAAAGGTTTGGATTGAAAAATCCAAGGTCACTAACCCTCAAGGACCCAAAAATATATGGGTACCTAAATCAACTTGAATTTTATTTTGTAGGGTTCAAAGAAGGATAAGTGGTTCTTGGATAGTGGATGCTCAAAACACATGACCGGGGATGAATCCAAGTTTGCTTTCCTTACAAAGAGAAAGGGAGGATACATTACCTTTGGAGACAATGCAAAAGGAAGAATCATTGGTGAAGGCAACATTGGTAATGACACATCCTCTCTTATTAAAAGTGTTTTATTAGTGGATGGTTTAAAACATAACCTTTTAAGCATTAGTCAACTTTGTGACAAAGGTTTTAAAGTGATTTTTGAAGCATCTCATTGCATCATCAAGGATATTCAAAATGATAAAACCATCTTCATGGGCCATAGATGTGATAATGATTATGCTATAAATATTTCAAAAGATGATGGCCATGATAGATGTTTTTCAAGCATGCATGATCAAAGTTGGTTGTGGCATAGGAGGTTAGGACATGCTAACATGGATCTCATTTCCCAACTCAACAAAGATGAACTTGTTAGAGGCCTTCCCAAAATAAATTTTCAAAAAGACAAAGTTTGTAAAGCTTGTCAAATAGGAAAGCAAATAAAAAAAAATCTTTCAAAAACAAAAATTTCATTTCAACATCTAGGTCTCTTGACTTGTTGCATATGGATTTATTTGCTCCCTCTAGGACACCAAGTCTTGGAGGAAAATCTTATGCATATGTTATTGTGGATGACTTCTCTAAATACACATGGGTCTTGTTTTTAAGTCAAAAGAATGAATCCTTTTATAAGTTTTCAAAATTTTGCTATAAAATTCAAAATGAAAAAGGTTTTACAATTACTTGTATAAGAAGTGATTATGGGAGAGAATTTGAAATATTGATTTTGAAGAATATTGCAATGAGCATGGTATTAACCATAATTTTTCAGCTCCTAGAACTCCTCAACAAAATAGGATAGTTAAAAGGAAAAAATAGAACTCTTCAAGAAATGGCTAGAACCATGCTAAATGAAAACAATTTACCAAAATATTTTTGGGGCGAACTGGTTAACACTTCTTGGTTGTTTTAAATAGAATATTATTGAGGCTCATTCTTAAGAAAACTCCCTATGAGCTTTGGAAAAATAAGAAACCCAACATTAGTTATTTCAAAGTCTTTGGGCACAAATGTTTTATATTAAACACCAAAGATAATCTTGGAAAATTTAATGCAAAATCAGATGTTGGAATTTTCCTTGGTTACTCAACTTCAAGTAAAGCCTTTAGAGTTTTCAACAAAAGAACCATGGTTGTAGAGGAGTCCATCCATGTTATTTTTATGAATCTAACAATTCTCTCCAAGAAGGAGAGAGTTTTGATGATGATTTAGGCTTGGAGACCTCCATGGGAAAATTGCAAATTGAAGATAGAAGGCAACAAGAAGAAATTGGAGAGGATCCCAATAAAGAAGAATCACCATTAGCACTACCTCCTCCTCAACAGGTGCAAGGTGAATCAAACCAAGACCTTCCTAAAGATTGGAAGTTTGTCATCAACCACCCACAAGATCAAATTATACGTAATCCATCTAATGGGGTAAGACCTAGATCATCCCTTAGAAATATTTGCAATAATCTTGCTTTTATCTCTTAAATTGAACCTAAAAATATAAATGACGCTTTAGTTGATGAAAATTGGATGATTGCTATGCAAGAAGAGTTAAATCAATTTGAAAGAAGTGAAGTATGAGAATTAGTTCCAAGACTTTCAAATCAAAGTGTTATTGAACTAGATGGGTTTTTAGACATAAAATGGATGAAAATGGCATAATTGTTAGAAATAAAGCAAGATTGGTAGCCCAAGGTTTTAATCAAGAATAAGATATAGATTATGAAGAAACTTTTGCCCCCGTAGCTAGATTGGAAGCCATTAGGATGCTACTTGCCTTTGCATGTTTTAAAGACTTTATTTTATATTAAATGGATGTGAAAAGTGTTTTCTTAAATGGCTTTATAAATGAAAAAGTATATGTTGAACAACCACCCAATTTTCAAAGTTTTAACTTTCCTAACCATGTTTTTAACTTAAAAAGGCATTTTATGGTTTGAAACAAGCACCAAGAGCATGGCATGAAAGATTGAGTAAATTTCTTTTGAAAAAGGGTTTTTAAATGGGAAAAATTGACACAACTCTTTTCATAAAGACCAAAGAAAATGACATGCTCTTAGTTCAAATATATGTTGATGATATTATTTTTGGAACTATTAATGTCTCTCTTTGTAAAGAATTTTCTAAGTGCATGCATAATGAGTTTGAAATGAGCATGATGGGAGAACTCAACTTCTTCCTTGGACTTCAAATCAAGCAAGTAAAGGAAGGAACCTTCATCAATCAAGCAAAATATATAAGAGATCTTCTCAAAAGGTTCAACATGGAAGAAGCCAAAACAATAAAGACTCCAATGAGCTCATCCATCAAGCTTGATAAGGATGAGAAAGTTAAATCCATTGACTCAACTATGTATAGAAGCATGATAGGTTCTTTGCTATATTTGACTGCTAGTAGACTCAACATCATGTATAGTGTATGCTTGTGTGCTAGATTTCAATCTTATCCTAAAGAATCTCACTTAAGTGCGGTAAAACGAATTCTTAGATATTTGAAAGGACAATGGACATAGGCTTATGGTATCCTAAGAGTAATAACTTTGAATTAATTGGATTCTCGGATGCCGATTTTACTGGTTGTAGGGTTGAAATAAAAAGCACTAGTGGTACTTTTCATTTCCTAGGACACTCACTTGTTTCATGGCATAGTAAGAATCAAAATTCGCTAGCTTTGTCAACTGCAGAAGCCGAATACATAGCAGCCGGTTTATGTTGTGCACAAATTCTTTGAATGAAACAAACACTTAGTGATTTTAATTTGTCTTTTGAGCATGTTCCTATTAAATGTGATAACACTAGTACCATAAATATTTCAAAAAACCATATGCAACACTCTAGGACTAAGCATATAAAGATTAGACATCATTTTCTTAGAGACCAAGCACAAAAGGGTGACATTACACTTGAATTTGTAAGCACAAAAGATCAACTTGCCGATATATTTACAAAACCTCTAAGTGAAGAAAAATTTGTTGATATTATAAGACAACTAGGGGTGATTTCTTTATGATCTAATGATTGCTTAATGGATTCTTAATGAATATACCTTCTGATTGCATGAATTTTATGTCATATGCATCATATAGACACATACTTAGATAAATAGTCAAATTTTGACCAAAAACCAAAATTCCATTGGCATTGGGCATAAAAAATTGGGGATTTCAACTGAAAAATGCAGAGGAGGGATCACGAGACGAGAAAATACACAAAAGGTAAAAAGTCTAATACGTTGACCGTTGACCAAGCGGTCAGCCAGATCAAGATCGGTCGACCGGTTTGTTGGGTTGTCGTTTTAAATACCCCTCCCGTGCTTCATTTTTTCACCCATCTCCTCTGGTTCTTCAAGGGTTGTGCCGATTCAGCTACCAATAAGGGATTTTTTATGCCATTGTAGTAGATTGAGGGCTTCGGATTGTTTTTCAGAGGCTGGGGCTTTGGATTTGGGACCTAGGGCTTTGGATTTGGGATGGATTCTCTTTCTTTAACACGCATCACAACCAGTTTCAGCTCTTTTCTCACGCACCTAAGGTTTCAGGTGTGTGCTTCTCTCTCTCTACCAACCTCGTCTTCTTCATTTTTGCCTTTCTGATGACTTCTAGGAGAGAGACGACTGCATCTAGGGCACAGGGCAAGCGCCCTACTAAGCCGTCTCAGCTTGCTCAGACGGAGGCTCGTTGAAATGCGATGTTTGACACGATCCTTTTCAGCACCGTGGAGGATTATCAAAGGTACAAGCAGAAGTTCGCTCAGAGGAAAGTGGTTCCAGGGAGAAGTATCAATTTCTCCCAATTGCAGCATTTCAAATTTGAGGGCCTCTTTAGTTGGATGGGTTGGCTACCAATAGTTACGATTTCGGAGCTGATTTTCCAAACTCTGGTGCATGCATTCTATTCGAGGGCTACATATGGACTCGGTGGCCCGATCATTTCCACCGTTAGAGGTGTTGAGATCCAGCTGGACCCAAAGAGCATTTGCTGCATTTTCGACCCTGCTCTAGTTGGACTTAGAGTGTTTGAGTCTAAGGCTTGGCCCACTATGCTGGGTTTCGATCCTAGAGAGGCTATTCAGAGGATGTGTAGGCTTGCAAACACCCAGGGGATGGGCAAACCATCAGCCCATAGCCTAACCATGATCAGCCAAGTCTTTCACCACATGATCTGCTCCATCCTACTACCACGAGGCAGACACCGAGATGAGGTATCCTACCTTGAGGCATTCCTAGTGGACTCCATTTTGACGGGGAAACGTATTCACGTGGGATATTTGATGATGATGCACATGATATCATGTTGCGAGAGCACAACCCATGTACTCCCTTATGGCCCCTTCCTCACTCCATGGAGGATCACATGGATCAGCATCAGACTAGCTTCACCTCTCAGTTTGAGTATCTACAATAGAGATTTGAGCGTATGGAGGATCGCATGGATCAACAACAGGTTGCATTTGAGCATCTCCAACAGAGGATTGAGCACATTGAGAATCGCCAGGAGAGTCAACATGAGGAGATCATGGCTTACCTACACTCTGTGTTTCTACCTTCTCAACCTTGATTTCATTAAAACCCCCTTCGTTTCTTTTTTATGTTACCAAAAGAGGGGGAGATATTTAGGATCTAGGATCTAGGAAACCTACATGCATATCATTGTCGTATCATCTGTTTGGATTAGCTTATATGTTTATGTTTCATGTACATTTGACTTTACTATATATATATATGATATGTGTTTACACTGTTTCCTATTGAAAACTTGCATGTCTTGATTATCTTGGTTTTAAATTCATAAATTTTGATTGATTGATCCATGATTGGTTTGAGGGGGAGATTTTTCTTCTTCTCCTAGATAACCAAGGTTTTTCATCATCAGGTCAACAAGAATAGCTAAAAGACTATTCTACTCTTATTGATAATATGAAATAACTAAGCTAAAATATTGTGTAACAATGAGATGTGATAATTCAAAGTTAATATATGAGATAAAATTTTGAACTTATAAAATTTTAAATGCTTATAAAATTTTAAATGCTTTAATCATTAAAAAATTAAAATTAAAATATAAATTAGGAGAGTATTTCCAAATAACATTAAACATCGATTTTTTTGCAATAAAAATTGGTACTTGAAATCAAATAAACAAACATGGCTATATTAGTTTTTTCTGGGAGTCATGTAGCCAATTACATGAATAGAAAGCAAGGATTAATCACTTACTTTTCTCTTCTTCTTGTACTTGTTTTATTTCTTTAATTATTCTTATTATATTTCATTTTTAAGGTTCAGGGTTTTAGCCTTTAGGTGAAATCCGTGCTGCAATGCCACTTTACTGCTTTCACATTCCACCCACAACTCTAAACCCTAGTCATTTCCACCAAAAATCCCACAAAGTCCTCGGCACCCACAATGAGAAAAGGGTTTTGGCCAGCCGGAAAATTTCCCATGCTGCTCATTCGAGAATTTCACCTCTCTGGACTGTGGATGAGATTGCAGAAGCTGTAAATGGCACAATTGTACAACGGGGTCCTCCAGGACCCATTTGTACGGATACCAGAACCCTTGAACCAGGCCAATGGTTCTTCGCGATCAGGGGCGAAAATTTTGATGCCCATGAGTTCATAACACCCGAATTGGGCCATAAAGGCTGTGTTGGAGTGATTGGAAACTGGGTTTGCCCGAATTGGGACAAGGGCTTTGTGGAAATGGGTGGTGACACCCTAACTTCATTGGAGAAGATGGCCAATTATGCAAGGAATAAGTTTCACGGCTGTTTGGTTGGGGTAACAGGAAGTGCGGGGAAGACTACTACAAGAACCATGATAGCATTGACTCTTGAAAGCCTAGGCCTGGTTCACCAAACTCATGGGAATGAGAATAATAGAATTGGAGTCTGTTTGTCGTTAATTGGGATTCCTCAGAATGTGGGGTTTGTAGTTTTGGAGTTGGGAATGGATAGAAGAGGAGAGATTATGGAGCTTGCAAGAATGGCTCGGCCATCCATAAGAGTGATTTTGAATGTGGGGTGTGCTCATTTGGAGAATTTTGCAAGTTTAGAGGAGGTTGCAATGGCAAAAGGGGAGATTTTGGCAGAAGCCAAGCCAGGGGATGTGTGTGTTCTGAATGCAGATGATCCTCTTGTTATGAGCCTTCCTGTTCCTCATGGTGTCAAAAAGGTGAATGAGACTTTATTTTGATCAATTATTGATGTTTTCATTCACATGCTATTAGGCCTTAGAATATTTTAACTAGTTGAATCAGTTGACTTCAATCGTGGATACAATGTATTAGGTTTTTGAATTTGGTTATGGTTACCAATTTATAGAAATCCAACTGTATCATGTCTTGCATTCAATTAGTGAGATGTTACCCCATGATTACATAGAGAAGTAATCTCTTGGCTTCAGGTGCTATTTGGTCAGAGGTTAGAGTGTGATGTTCGGTTTGCAGCAGAAAAAGTGCATGGGGGTCATGGAGTTCGAGTGGTCCTAGAGAGAAATCATGAAAAGTAAGTTCTTCTGATGCATTGTTCTCCTGAATTAGTAAATATCATTAAATACAGAGAAGTTATATTTACTAGTGTTTAAATTTATTAATCATTTTATAATGAAATGTGAAAAGAGAAATGCTATGTTTTTGTGTCCTTCATAGTTGAACTCTGTTAGCATCTTATAAAGTACTGCAAATGATTTGGTGTTGCTGCTGTAATTATATTTATAACAAAGAAACCATTGCATCTAATTTCAGGGCTATCAATGAGCTCATAACTCATTGACAAGATTTTGTAACATGTCCATGAGGTTGCAAGTTAGATCCCAGTTGAAATTTGAAAACCTATAAAAGTTGAAAGTCTGTAGCACACACATGAATCCTCTTTTGGACTCAGTATGATTAAGATCATAACTTAATCTGCACAAGCTTTAGTGTATGATTTTTTATCCCAGTTGGAAGCAGGTCAACATGAAATTCTTGGAATCCAGCACTTTCAATTTGAACTATTTTGATTCAAAGATCAATTCTTTGCACTTGCCAAATACATCAATACCCTACCTGCATGAATATGATACTTTGTCCAGGAATCATGTAAAGTTTGAAGTGCTTGTAATAAAACATAGAACAAGTTATGCCTTTTCTACTTGACAAACTAATTATTTTCATACCAAAAACATATATCTAAATTGCATTATCATGTGTGGTCAAAACTATTAATTATTCATGAACATAGTAAATCTAAATATTGATTTTTATAAACATTCTGAACTTTTATGGTACAATAAGATTTTTTCCCTGCCATATGTTACATTTGCTTTACTCAAATTTCTTCTTCCGAGATTCTTGTTGGATTTTGTGGCTTCCTCTCTACAGATTTTCCTGATAAAAATGTCCATGGAAGGAATAATCTATAAATATGTGTAGAGCATGAAACTTTTATTTTACTGCATTTATGTCCATAATAGTTTTGCATATGTAATTACCTTCTGTATTTTGACTGTACTGCTGAAAGTTTTTGTCAATGTTAGCATATGTTATTCTTATAGTGCTTATGCTTATATTTCTTACATGACATGTTGGTGCCATATTTAGGGTGGAATTTGTGATTCCCAGCCCAGGTCTGCATTTGGCTCAGAATGCATGTGCGACTGCTGCAGTGGCAGTTGCATTGGGGGTTTCTCTTCCTCAAGTTGGAATATCATTGTCGAGATTTATTCCTGTTAGCATGAGATCAGAGCTTGAAGTTGCAAAAACTGGCATCAAAATTATCAATGATGTTTACAATGCCAACCCTGTTAGCACCAAGGCTGCCATTGAATTACTGAAAAACATTGATTGCAAAGGAAAAAGAGTTGCAATTCTTGGCGATATGCTAGAACTTGGTCAAGCAGAGACACTGTCTCATGAGATGATGCTAAGCCTTTGTTGTGATTCCCATTTTGATCTAATTGCTCTTGTTGGAAAGCGGTTCCTTAGAGCAGCTGAGAATTTAAATCTAGTTGGGGAAAGAAATTTGTTATATTCACCTGATGCGGAAAGCTTGGCATTTGAAATTGTGCAAAGGTTAAATAGAAATGACGTTATTTTGGTGAAGGGCAGTCGGGGAATGCAAATGGAAAAAGTTGTAGCTGCAATAAAGGCCATGAATCTAGGCTTTCCACATGAATAGTAAGGGGATAGGAATCAACTCAATTTAGGTATTACCTCTTTTCATCACTATGCATGTGTGTATATATATGCAACTTCAACTTAATTTATTGACAGAACTTTTTACAGAATTTTTTTTGTGCAAAACAAAGCTGTCACACAAGATGACTAACTGGAAACCTCAGTTGTTACATTAAAACTACTATGCTATGTTTTATAAAATGTGAGTTACATCTATACTTTTTAGATTGGTTTTACTGATGTCGCCTATTCACTTATTCAATAATTCTTCTGCTTTTCTAACCTTTGGGTTATTTCAATGGCAATAAATGCAGGACTACTTTGTCTAACAACATTTACATGGAAAGGCAGATTTATGGGCTTTGTCGAACCATATCAATCTTGAGAGTAATTCAGAAGTTTGTCATACGCATGCTATGTTGCAACAAAAAAAAAGCTGGCAAGATAAGTGGTCTTGAATAGGTGCTTAAAGGGTTCAGCTGTTGGAAAGTTCAGCCTTCTACATTTGTCCCATCACCTCCCTCTGAGTGTCATGTCGCAAAGTTAAGAGGCTCTAAACTCCCAACCCCTCCACTTGATCTTCCCAAAAGTTCTCTTTAACCCACATGCTGACTCCTTTTCTACCCTGCCTCCGAGGTACTCTACCCACTCACCACTTGCTCCTGTTGTGCCATGTTTCCACCCAGCCCAACCATCTTCCCTTTGATGTAATTTTCTCCCTAGTTGCCTTTCATACCATAATCTCTCCTTTTTTCATGCCTGATTCTCTCTTTAACATCAGGCAGCAATTTCCTCTTACATGAAAACCACCGATGTCAAATAGCTAAAGAACTTATTAACATGAGGGTGAGGCAATAGCATACGAACTTAAGACACTTGCATATTGGGGTGTGCAATCAATTATTGGTTGATGGCTCAATTGGATGTGCCAAGGGTCAATTTGGAGCAGGGCTATATTCAAACTAAGATACTTCAATTATCATGAGACCCCTAAGTGAAACTTTCCTTTTTCATGGTTGTGTTATGGCAGTTGTAAGAACTAATAATTTCCTCCACTTGATGGCAGCATTGCCCTTTGGCATTTTGATTTTCTAATAAGTTTGCATGAAAATATCCCCAGGTTTTTCTAATCATGAGGGGATTCAGATTTGCCTCAGGACAAGTCTCATTGTCTCCAGGAAGCATCAAACTGTGTCAGATTGTCAACTGCAGTGTAAGTTCATTTCATCAAACAATCCAAGGTCAATTAGTCAATCTTCTTGGTCTTAATAACATGAGTTCATTTTCTACCTTTTGGGTAGAGATATTGGTGACCATTGTGATTACCAGCGGCAAACCAAACCACTGATAGCTATCTCAAGCAATCTCATCACCTTTCCACATAGAGGACTAGGGAAAATCAAGTAGCAATTCCAATGTAATAATTGGATATTGAACAACAGGGTCAATCTTGTCATCTGATACATAGTGTGTCAGTTGTCCCTTGAAACAGAAATTGGCGGACATCTCATTTCTTGAGAATCAATTAGTTATGATAATTTTTTGACAGTTATCTTTGTGAGGCTTAAAGCATATCACTTGCCTGACTATTATCAGTTGTTTGGTGTCTATCAGGCTGTGATGATTATTGCTACCAGCGCATGAAGAGACAGGGGAAACCTGTTGTATTGTCATCTAAATTGAGGTTTAATCTGGTCTCATTGAAATGACAACATGCATACAGGCTATCAGTCTGTAATTGCTCTGTGGAGTCCCCTATTCATACCAGTTCAGGGTATTCATGATATTCACCTGGCAGTTTGAGTGGAGGAATGTTAAGCTGGTATGGCATGTTCATTTAGGACTTGATGGAAGAATGTTGCTACCTTAAGACCAATGAGTTGTATTTCAATTATGATTATGGGAACTTTGCAATTGGTGAAACAGTTGATGAAAAACAAAGTTGCTCTTGTCCAGCATGTTAATGTGTGTATTTATTTCGTTTTCCACTTTGATGATATCTTGAGGGACTTGAATGCCATGAGCTGTTGTGCATTTGTCTCTGCATTTTATGGAAAGCCTTTTGTCTGTAATTGGTGTTATTAACTTGTAATGAATGTAATACATTTCTATGTGTCCATTCTAAGCCTACTGGTGGAAATACCGAAGCATTACTTGCTTGCTATTGAATTTAACTAGAATTATCTGCTTTTCAAGTTGGTGAGTTTAGTTAGATGAGCTGGCTCTTCCTATGGACAGGGAGTTTCTCTTTTATTGCTTTTCCATAAATGGCAAGTCCCAAATAAAAGTGAACCTGCTGTTCCAGTAGCTAACATGACATGCCTTCCAAAAAAGTTCCCATTATTACTCGGTGGGGTTTTCTCTTAGTTCCAGGCTTACCAATCTGTGTCTCATTTTTGTGTCAAAATTCATAGGATCTGATTTAGCTTCTCCCCTCAAGCAATGCTAACCACCACCTTACAAAAGACCAAAATTTCAATGATTTCTTTCTTTACTATTATTTTACTGGTGCCAACTTTCCTGAACCCTCTTCATTCCAGATTCTCCAAACTTCACAAGTTCTCACTGAGATTTAGGATTATGAATCTTGCTGGAGATCCCTTAAAGCAAGCAATGGTCTACCAAAATCCACAGCATCAGTATTTTGTGGGTGATAAATGATTCATTATGAAACTTGCTGGGTCCCTTGGATATTGTGATAAATGAAAGATTCATTGTATCATTCATCATGTATTGTTCAACGCAGGTCTTGGACTCTAAAGTTTGTTGTGGTTTAATGTAGAGACTTGACATTTGGAAAGGGTGAAGCATCGTTAATCAACCCGGTCTACCACCCCTTTTCCTTAAATTCTAAGGATGAGGATAAAAGAGAAGATAAAAAGACTGAGAAGAAGCATGAGATTGCACATGGCAAGCTGGTCCTATCAGGTTTAAGAATAGTGAGTTTCCCTTTTCTAACCACTTTAATCAACACTTGAATTCATAGGTTGCTTCTTTAAGGGCCTTTCCTTTTCCTCAGATGGGAAATCTCCAAGAATATCATTCTTCTGTGAATCTAAGCTCTCAAGAGCTTCTATTTTTTTTTTTTTTTTTTGGTCTAAAACAGGTCTGGTTGTTCCACAATTGCAGTGAACTCCATCTTGAGCTGTAGAATCACTAATGCCTGGGCAATTCCTGAGAACTTCTGTCTGAGTACCATTCCATTTTCAACCTTTTAGAACAAAGAGGCTGTTTAGTTTGATTGTTATTTTCAATCTTCCTCTGTGAAACCATTAAAATGTCTTATCTTTTAGCTTGTAATTTGGTTGATGAAATGCCTTCTCATTTCCCCTTTTTCATATAGAATTAAAAGAGGTCTGGCATCAAAAAGCTAAAATGCCAGCTCAAAAAGATGCATCTTCACATACTCTCTGAGTCAGCTTAAAGAAAGAAGTAACATATGGTACCTGTTAGGATTGAATAATTGAACTGCTGACCAAATATATAATACATATGTATATGTGTCTAACTGTATTTAACCAAATACACCTTTCTTGTGATATCTTGGGGAATTGAACAAAAGAAGAATAGGTCCTTCTTACCATAGCTTTTCAGAAATGGCCGAACACATCATCTCAGACTGTTTTTAAATAAGGTCATTTTTTCAAAAAGCTCATAACTGCGCCTTTATTCATGTTGATGAGCAATGGACGAGTCATCAACTAGAACTTGAAGATTCACACCCACTATTTCTATCCCTTTAAATGCACCTGCATTTTGCAGGTTTTGATCAACCTCAAAGTGTTTCTTCAATCTCTTGAAAGTAGAGTGTTCCAGACTTACGTGTTGCAGATAACTGACAAGGCAGCTGGAGATACAGATACCGAATTGCGGCACTTCTAACAATATGAAGAACCAACTCCAAGAACACATTATTGGAATCCCAGTCAGCTGCCAATATGATAAGCCATCTCCTTCAAATGTATCTGGGGCAGTCATCCCAAGTAAAACTCTCTCTCTGTCTCTTGCTCTTCACTTTGCTTATCAGTTTTAGTCATAAACGACTTCAAAATGGAAGTTGTTTTACCAATGGGGTTGTCTTGAAATTGCAGAAAAAATGAATTCAATGAATTATAGGATGAACAACAGCAGGAAGAAGGCAGACAATGTTGTGGATGGAGTCCGAGAGCATGGTAAGTTTGTAACTGTTTCTTTTTTGCTGCAGTTTATTTAAGAATTGTGAACATCCTGATTTTAACCATCTTTCATTTATAAAACTGCAGTGAGATTAGGGCTTAAGTTCTCTGAAACTGTGAAGGGAAAGTTGAGCTTGGGGGCTAGGATTCTTCAACTTGGGGGAGTGAAGAGAGTTTTCAGGCAAAATTTTGGTGCTAGAGAAGGAGAAAAGCTATTGAAGGTTTCCCAATGCTATTTATCGACAACAGCAGGCCCTATAGCTGGCCTCCTCTTTATCTCCACTCAAAGAGTTGCCTTTTGTAGTGAAAGATCAATCAAATTTTCTTCTCCAAATGGTGAATTAGTTGGAATCCATTACAAGGTGGGTTACTCGCCTAACTCTCTCTATGTCAATCCATCTCCCTTTCCATGATTTTTGGACATCTAAGTAAATTCTTTTTCTTTTGTGCAGGTCTCTATCCCACTAAGAAAGATTAAGAGGGCCAACCAAAGCGAGAATATGAAAAAGCCATCTCAAAAGTACATGGAAATTGTTACTATGGATAACTTTGAGTTCTGGTTTATGGGATTCTTGAATTACCAGAAAGCTTTCAGCTATCTTCAACAGGCAATCTCTCAAGTGCAGAATCCAGTCCAAGGTGATTCAATCCAATAAGTTCTTCCCTCCTGCTTCAAAAAATGTATTTACACAAACCTGATAAAGCTCTGCACAGTTGAAGGCTTTGTACAAATATGTTTTTTTGTTAATGAGAAATGATCTTCAATTCTTCAACCCTTATTTTCTACTCAGTCATTGAACAAGTTCTTCCCAAGTGATAATTGTGCTAGTACTTGAGTAGCTTGGGGAGATGAAATCTTTCATCTCCCTGGGGTTCTCAACAACCAAACACAATTTGCTGAAACTGTGGTAAGATTGGGGGCTAAGATATCTGAACTGTGAAACAGAAGTTGAGCTTGGGGCCAAGGATTCCTCAAATTGGAGGATTACGATAGTTTTCATGCAAATTTTCAGCGTTGAAAAAGAAGCTGTTGAAGGATTCTGACTTGAGTTTTATGGGGTTTGTGAATTATCAGAAAGCTTTCAATTATCTTCAACAAGCAATCTTTCAAGCCTAGAATCCACTATAAAAGAAAAGCGGTTCAAGCCAATACATTTCTTCCCTCTGCTTCATCTGCTGATATGCTTAGCAAGAGCCCAACAAAGCTCCAAACATGCATTTTTTTAAACGTTGCTTTTCCATAAGTAGATAGAATCAGTCACTCTAGGGTAGTTCACTGGTAGCCATGGCTTTTGATCTTTCAAAACAATATTTAACATCCTCATCCTTTAGACATCTAGAATTCACAAGTTCTCCCTGAGACTGAAAAGGGTTCAGAAGAATTCAACTAGTAATCATTCCTCCACACCCTTCCGTAAGTTTGTTGAAGTTGCTCTTGCCCAGACCTAAATAGAAGGTAATGCTACCATTGTCATTGTCTGTAAGACTGTAACTAATACCTATGTTTCCATTCTTCTTGGCAACTGCTCCCATGAGTGTCTAAACTTCAAATTAACAGGGCTGGAATTGGCATATACAGCAGGCCATATAGACACTTTAAGGGCTGCAAATCCTGGTTTGATATATGCTGGAGAGGCAGATTACGTCAAATTTTTCCGTCAGCCATGCTACAGCACTAAGAACTCCCAGATTATGTCAAAACCAACATAAAATTTTTTAACATCACCTACAAACCTCATTAGTTTTTAACTAAAACATTGGTGTATTTTATCAACAAAGAGGACAATGTTTCCCTTCATATTTTATCAACAAAGAGGTGGGACTAAGTATTGACCACCCCAACATTGGATCCACAATTTTTCTGCAACTCTTAAAAATACAGTGGTTCAAACACTAGATTCCAAGCAAGACTTGGGAGCAATGGTAAATGAAGCAAGACCTAGGAACAATTCAAGCAAAATTAGGAGTGACCCCCAAAACAAATAGTTGAAAATGGAAATACTAATATGACAATGAATTTTCATTGAATGAATGCTGATTACAAATTTACAGTTTGTAAGAATTCTTCGTGTCGATGATTATATTCACAACCTACTAAAAGCCTCTATACAGTTTTCAATAGAAATATCATGAACATGAAGGAACAAAACAAGAAACAGAGAATGGCTTTCTGGAGATGACAGCTGCCTTCCATCATTCAGGATGCCAATGAAGTTGGCTCCGCCTGCCATTTCCAAACATCAACTTGTCCAGTTCCATCCCCAGTGAAAAAAAGTTCCCCAGGACCTATTTGAATTTCTCAGACTTCTTCTTTTGCAAATATCCTGGCCCTCTCGGTGAATCTATGGCATAACAAATAAAATTAGTCCACCAAGAAGCAAGGAAGAATAATGGACTTATGAAGAGAAATACAACGTAAAAAGTAATGTTTATACTCACGATGGTAATTCATATAGCCGAACAGAATTGTCATTGCAAGAGCACAACAGTATTGGTTTTCCTTCTGAAACGTTCATACCAAAAAGAGCAAGCACACCCTGTAACAAGAAGCAGAATATAACAGATATATCACCATTATTGCTCACATTCCCTTGATAAATTAAGATATAAAAAGAAATGAATGACAATAACTTACATGTCCTTCATTATGTGTATAGGTCACATCCAAGTTGCCACCTTCAGTAGCAAACCAAACCTAAACCAAAACAAGAATCAGAACCTATTTCTGCTGAAGTTGCTCAATGAAACTGGTTTTCAAGTGCTATTTTTCCAATCCACATACTTTGTATAGCTTCGACAATTTTTCAGTTTTCACAAAATTGGAAATGATAAAATAAACACCCTTGTTATAAAAACTCAAGCTGACATATTTCCAAACCACTCTGCATAGAAAAATGATATAATAGTACAGAAAAGAGCTTAATTAAACCGACTCTTATTGTATTGTCCATGGAACCAGAATATAGCCTCCCACCACCTACTGAGAGCGAAACCACAGCACCATTGTCGCCTCCCAATGTTGTAGCCAGCTCAAATGCATTGGTTTCCTTTTTGGGTTTCCATGCATATATAGTGCCATTCTGCAGCACCAAAAATTAAAAATAAGATATAACTTTGTAGTGTGACCCCAGCATGTTGAAATAGTGAAAGAGAAAAAAAAAGAGGTTGGACTCAAATGTGCACATTCTTTCACACTGCCATTTTCAGGTTGTAAAGCAGGATTGGAAGTTGGACTCCATTAGTCATTTACAGGCGTCAGATGATGTACCAAATCATTACCATTCCTGAGAGCAGGACACAGAAAGTCACACTAGGTATAAGGAGTGATCAAGAAATTTACTGCACCAAGTACCTTGATGTGCCCATTAAGCTCGGCCAACTCAAAAACCCCATGGCCCTTAAACCATGAATGGAGATACCGGCACTTATCTGCCTCCACACAATTTCCATGTAGCCAGTACTTGCAGACCCCATCTCCAATTACTTTTTGTGTAATTCCATTTCCAGAGCTACTTCCTGCTCTTGTTGCACTTGATGAACACCTTAGATTAGTTGAGTCCCATTCACCCTTCTGTTTAGAATAGAGACTCCTCTCCCTGTTGTTTCCATGGGATTGATTTGAAGCTAATGAAAACTTTGGAGTTGTTGAACCTGATGACCTCTGCAGAGTTTTGAAGTTGAAGCACTCTTCAAATCAGAGTCGGGATTCCTCTGCCAGCAGTTTTTGCGGAACTGATTTGAAATTTGATAGTGAGCGTTTTGAGGCAAGTCTTGGTGCAGGAACCTAAAAGGGTTTCTGTTGCACCTCCCACGAGCCAAAAGGAACAAACCATGTTGTTCACATGTCTTCCTCCCCTTTTATCTTTGTCTTTGTCTCCAACCAATCTTGATGGCTTGATGTCCATGGCTACATCACAAAAAAATACATAGGTAGAACATATAAGTTTGCTGCACCAAACACAACCTTCAAAACCCCAATATCAACATCGAGAAACCCCTTAAATCTTTGACCCTCAGAAATCCATCACGAACAGCCACTAATCATCAATTAACATAAAACAACTTGATCTCTTCAACATCCATCAAAACACTTAACTTTCCAATTCTTAATACAAAGCCCTAAGAAATCCACCATGAATAATCATAAATCAACCATCAAAACCTTCTTCCAATTCTCAATTTAATACCCTAAAAAATCCGCGATGTACAATCAAAGAAATCCTTCAAAACCTTAATACTAATATCAATCGAACCCCTACATAATCTTCAATTCTCAGTACCAATCCCTAAGAAAGTGACCATGAACAATCAACAAACCCTTAAAAACTTCAAATCAATAAAAACGACTCTACACATGAAAAAAGGCTTTACAAAGAAGAAAAAGCTTCATAAAATCTCGCTACAAGTCTAAGAAACGAATAAAAGTTCTACACACTTGATATTCGCCGTCAACAAGTTCATTCGAGAATAAGTCATTTGTAGCCTTCGATTGATCTTTGAAATCAAGAAAACATCGTTTTTGTCTTCCATATTGTGATCAAGGTGAAAGAATTAAAAGGAAGTATTCTTTTGTAAAGAATATTACCAAAAAGATTGTACCCTACAATTTATAAATATTTTGTTTCACATATTTTTCCTATTATTTTGCTTACATCATAAGACTATTAGCGAAATTTATGCTTAGAAATTTCTGGCACGCTTGGTGGGACCTCTTTGCCTTTCATCTCTTTTGCAAAAAAAAAAATGATCACTACTAAGATGATGACATCTAAAAAAGTTCAAGTTACGCATAATGACAAAGGTGATAACAAGATTGTCATTACCCAATTGACACGTAGCATGTCTACAAGCCTTGCGACTCATAACAAAGTGAAATTGACTATTGCACCACCAAGAAAGTTAGCAAGTCAGCACACTCATTTGCTAAAAACAACGAGGACACAACGTTTACCAATTAGTCATCACTTTGGCCTCTTTAGAGGCAAAAGGACAAGGTTCTCACAATAAGGAAACACGTCATTCAACACTAAAGGACTCTAGGGATAAGCCTCCCTACTTTGTAATTGATGCCAACTCATGCACTCGCTCACTAATTGGGGTGTCAAAGCAAGACAACTCTTCCGACTAGTCTAGCTCTTTCACTTCTTCCTTCTCGATGACCATGCCGGTAATGACAACCAACACTATATCCATAGAAGAACAATTAGCAAAGATGACTCATGTCATCACCAAACTCACCAAGACTGTTGAAGAGAAAAATCTGCAAATAGCCTCTCTCATGAGCAAGGTTGAGGCACAAGTGCAAAACACAATTGAGTTAAGTCAAGTACTCACTCACCCTATAGGGATCAAGTCTCCAAGTGATGCACCACTTGTGTCTAAGTCGGTGCAAGCTGGGAAATAAACTATTGAATCTACCTCGATGATGTCACTATCTATCCAACAACTTCTGAACATGATAACTAACACCATCAAAGCGCGATATGGTGGATCCTCATGAAGTACATTCATGTACTCTAAGCCTTACACCAAGAGAATTGATAGCCTTTGTATGTCATAGGTTATCAACCTCCAAAGTTTCAATCATTCAATGAAAATGGAAATCCAAAACAACATGTTGCCTACTTCATCGAAACTTATAATAATGCATGTACAAAAGATGACTTATTGGTCAAACAATTTGTTTGATCTCTCCAAGGGAATGCCTTGGATTAGGACATAGACCTTACACCTAAATGCATTAACAACTATAAAAATGAAATTAAACTAAATATGATATATTTTTTATTCTCTCTCCACAACCCAATACCAAAAATCATTAAACATAATATTCTTGTGAGTGACAAGTGTTTTACTAAGGGTCTATTTGGTCATGTTTTTCATTCCTTGTTTTTAAAACCCATTTTTAAGTTAAAAAAACAAAAAATTTATCGTTTAGTATTTTATAAAAATAAGGGTGTGTGACAAGATTTTTTATTTATTTATTATTTTTTTTAATCTTTTCAAAAACTTGTATGAATAAGTTGTTTTTAAAAATAATTTTTCTAATTTAATTTTTTTTTAAAACATTATTAATTCAATTTATATAATATTAATTTAATTTAATTCTTCTTGTCAAAAATGAAAATAGTTTTTTAATTACAAATAAAATAAAAAAATAACAGTGTTTTAGTAAATATGAATAATAATATTATAATAAAATCTTAATATTATAATAATATACCAAATATATTATTTTAGTATATGTTATAAAAATATGGATATTAACATCTTCATAAAATCATAATTGATTTTTTCTTATTAAAACTTAATAATAATAATTTTAATTATATTGTTTAAAATAAATTTAAAAAATCGCTCTTTAAACATGTAAATTGAGTGAAATTTTTTTTATTATGTGCACATATTTAGTATTTAATTAAGAATAAAGTATTTTCAAGTGTTTTGATTTAATCTTCAATTAATTGGATTAGTTTTTTGAGTTTTAAATTATTTTTAAACTTATTAATAAATTCAATACAAAGTGTCACTTGACTTGAAGTTCATTTCTTTAGCAAATTTTTTTTTTTTATAAAAATACAATTATGTGTAAAAAAAAAGAAATAATATATCATTGTGGACTAATTTTTATTCATAAATTTCTAATATGAATTGGGTCACTATTTGAATTTCAATTTATTTTAAAAAATTACTGGACTTGTTAACAAATCCAATATATAGAGTCTTGTTTGATATGGAATTTATTTGCTTAGTAAAACAGGAATTTCAAAAATGTAATTATATGCAAAGAGGAAACTAGTCAAGCAATTCAAAATGAATTTTTGTTTAGGACTTTCTAATATTATTGAGTTTCATGACTTGTTAATACTAATTAAATCATTTATTAAGTTTCAAATTATTTTGAAAAATTAATAAATTTGATGTATCAAATATAGTTTGATTTGGAAATTATATGTTTAATAAAAAAAACTTTCAAAAGTTAAAGGAAATTTTTTATTTTTTATTTTTTTTAAAGAAAAACATGTGTAATTCAAAGGAATATCATATTTGAATGTTTTTTATATTAGTATTGGATCGTAAAGAGAGAAGAAGAAAGATATTTTGTTTAGCTTTATTATTTTTTTTTTTTAGTTTTTAAAATTTTGCATTAATGAGTTTAGTAACTTTTAAGAATAATTTAAAACTCAAATAGTGATCCAATTAATACTAGAAATTTATGAACAAAAATTGGTCTACAATGAATCTATTGTTTCTCTTCTACATATAGTCATATTTTTCTATTTTTTTCACTTAACAAATAAACTTTAAATTAAGGGGGACTTGATACACTAGATTCATTAACGAGTCTAATAATTTTTAAAAATAATATCAAACTCAAATAATGACCCAATTGATATAAAAAAAATTTATGGATAAAAATTAGTCCATAGTAATTATATTATTTATTTTCTGCACCTAATAGTATTTTTATAAATTTTGTCTCTAAATAAATTAACTTCAAATTATGTGACATTTTGTATTAAATTTATTAATGAGTTTAATAATTTTAAAAAATAATTTGAAAGTCAAAAAACCAATCTAATTAATTACAACGTAAATCAAAGCATTCCAAAATACTTTGTTCATTGTTGAGTTTTTAATATGTGCATTTAATGAAAAACTTACCTCATTTACAAGTTAATATTTTTTTTTAAATTCATTTTAAATAAATTATTATTAACAATTATTATTATGAAACCAAGGTTTAGTTAATCTTGATTTTGATGATAATGAAACAATGTTTAGATCTAATGTCTTATTTTAAGTGTGTTTAGACAAGAAAATTTTCAAAACGACAATTACAAATACAAAACTAAGCCAAAGCGAAATAAAAAGGAAGAAAAAAACCTCAAAGAGAAATGCTTTCAATACCAAAGTTTCCTATGATCTCTTTGTAAGGTTATTGGTGCACTAGGTTTTTATGCATTTTATTTTATTTGTTTTATATTGAAAATCATTTAAGAGTTATTTTGTTTAAAAAAATTTATAATTGGATGGTTTCCTATTCTCAACTAAAATATTGTGCTAAACATTTTTTTAAACTTGTTTAAAAGGTTTTGAGTTGAAAAAAAATGGTTGTTGAGCAAAAAAGAGTCTAATCAATTAAGGTTAGACTCAACTAACTCAACCAATTAGGGAACCAGTCAACTGATTACCTTCCTGATTAAGGACTAATCAAGGGATGAAGAGATCTTCTCTTTCATCCAAAAGGATTGCTCTTCTAGTCGAGGCTAGACCTTTCTAAATCGAGGTTCGGTTAAGCCCCAATTGTCACCTGATAAAGCATTAAATGCTAACGGCTAGTGAATTAGTTGAACCAGATCTTAATTGATTGACCCCCAAATGTGCCTAACAGCTAGTTTGAGATTCTCTTCCCTATATTATATGCAATTGTCTTTATATTGTTCTTATTTTATATTCACATATAATTGTTTCTTACATTCACATAATATATTGTAATTAACTCTCTATAGTATGATGTTATATCAACTTCATAATTGGATTTTGAGGGAGTTTGTATTTTTATATGGGTCTTGGTGGTCCTTGCTCAAGCTTATATTCCTTGATGGCATAGTTTATGAGGATTGAATTAGTTCTTGGTTCACTTATGTATATAAGGACATTTTGATAAATAGACAAGGTTGTAACTACGACTTTGTTATCCTAAATACTAAGCCTTTTTACTCACTATGACTAAGAAAAATCAAAGAAAGAGTCACTACGGTTGTTGTAGTACTCTGGGCATCATTCTCAAGGACTGACCTATTAAAGTTATTAAACTAGATCAAAATGATTGCTTTTTAGCTAATTTCTTGAATTGAGATTGTGTAAAATCAATTTAAATAAAATAAATAAATTTACTAGAATAAATCAAATTAAATTGCAAAAGAATTATTGATTTCTACTTTAAATGATTCAAGATTAAGGGTTCTACAATCTAACTTTAGGTATAGAGCATTACGCTAAACAAGGGTATATATTTTAATTATTCAAAGGATATTCAAAATATGAGGTCAAATTAGATCAACCTAAGTTCCCTAACTAAGGGTTGTATCTATATCCTAACTTCTAACATTCATTCTTTTACTAAAATACCAAATAGATGAATGAATATGAAATTTAATTTTAAGTCTAGAATTTAGACCTTTACTACTCTGAAGATTTGTCTTATGGTAGATAACAATAGTAAAACCTCATGTAACTAGGGATCAAGAACTACCAATATTCTATAGTATAAAGGAATTGATTATTATGTCATCTCCTAATTAAAACCAATCTTAGATGATGTCTCTATTTTTGTTTACTATTCCTCAACCCTTCATTTGTTTCATTTTTAGTTTGATCTTACCCATTGATTTCCCTTGGCTCTAACCCTAGGTTTTCATGTTTCACACTCCAAGATGGGTTTTTTAACTTCCCATAGTGGTGATTTCATTTACACAATCCATAAAAGAAGAATAAAGAACCATTATTGAATCAAAGAAATCAAAAACAATGTTTTATTCAATAATATAAATGAGAAATAAAACAAACCAAGAAAATCTTTGGTGCATTTCTTCTCAAAAAAAATCCAAGAACTCCTAAAAAAGAAATGTAATGTTCTATTTGTAAGCCAAAAGTTAAGTTGATACATGGTAAGATCCTAGAGAACATGCAAAATCTTGTTTTCAAATCAAGGACTCTCAATCAAAATTATAAAATTTGAATCATGGGAGTCTTTAATAAAAAAAATATTAATTTTGCACGAGGATCACCAATTTCACATGATAATGTTAAATAGAAATAAATTAACAATATTTAAACATCATTATGGTGGAGTTGGCATGGTCATACAAAAATCTGCATGGTCATGCAAAATTTATTCCCATTGCTCTCTCAATTGCTGCATCAATAAGCTCTCTAGCTCATTTCGCATGTTCATGGGAAATTTTGCAAAAACATGTGAAACTAACACTTCTTTGGTTTCTCTTTATGAAATTCTCTTGAATTACTCATATATTTCATGTTTCAGCTTTGAATTGCACATCGTTTGAAGCATTGGACTCCTGATTTATTGAGCTTCAAAACAATATATAGCATGCCCAAAAATTTCTTTGGGAAATGCTCCAGATTTACTTCAAACTTAGAATATATGTTGCTCCTAGATTTTTAGTTCCAATTCGAATGTTTGAACTTTAAGTCGTGTCCTTCAACGTTCCTTTTTGTGTTTGTTTGCTCTCCAACTCTGTCCATAATGTTCATTCCTCGTTTTTCAAGCCATGTCTCACTCATTTTGCCCTTGTTTAGGTCTTCTTATGCTTTATAAGTCTCGAGTATCTCATTTATGCATATTTGATCCATTCCTTTACCTTAGTTGAAAATTACTTTTGCTCTTCTCATTTTTTCTTCATCTCTTGGAGTTTACGTAAAAATAGAAATTAGATCTATAACTAGGTTATTGACATCAATTTGAGTTAATTTTGATGGTTCAAGCCTTTTATAATGCATAAATCATAGTGTTTATATGCTAATTGAGCACATAATTTGGCTCTAATCAAGTCGCACAAGAGTTAGTAAATGATATCTCTTGACTAAGCTAATTGGTTAATTGGACTTTATTGAGTTAATTAATCAATTAGGATCCTTTTGGGGCAAGATTAAGTGAACCAAGTCAACGAAAGGCTCAAGTCACTTAAGCCCATGGGAAGCATATAAATACCCATTTTAGGGTCAGGGCTTTAGTTTTCTTCCACTCACTTTCTCTTGTACATTCTAGAGGGAGAGAGATTTCCTTAAACTCCAACCTTAAAGAGATTTCTACCATCTCAATGCCAAGATTAAAGAATGAGTCATTGTGTGGAAGATCAGTAGGTTCACAAGATCCCGACAACTACTACACATTCGGTAACCTTCTTCACCATAAGAAATTGATCCGAGAACATCTAAATCTTGGTAAGTGCATATCATCTCATTTTTTAAATCTATAAATATGTTTTAAATGTTGTTGTGCTTCTATTGCTAGGAGCTAAAAAAGCTTAAAAGATTTGCATGCACCTAATTGATCGAGGGCAAGGGAACGAAATAATCCAGAATTTCTTATAATTTAAGCTCAAATGAATATAAGATTGAGGTGCACTAAATGGATATGCAATTTTGAAGCAAAACGCATTAAAAACCCTTCTCCAAGGCTCAAATATATTGAAGAAAGATTTTGGAATGTCAAGCTTACAAAAGAATGAAGCTTAGAGCCTGTTTATAAGAGGTGAAAGCCCAAACTAGCCATTAGACACAATTTAGGGATTGACTAGTCGAGCAACCGATTTGACCAATTCACTAATCGTTATCATTTAATGCTTTGAAAAGTGATTTGTTTGAGGTTAAAATATCAACCAGCCCTCAATTGGAACTCAACCGGCCCTTAACCTATTGAGGCTCTCCATCAACTAGCTGGACATATGCTACTAAAAGTGGGTGAGGTGAAACTCAGATCTCCATGTTCCCTATCCCAAGTTCAAGTTAGGTGTATGAAACTTATCCTAAGGTGTATAAATCCAAGCAATGGACGCAAAAAATACATTTTTTAACATTCAAGAATCTAGATTAAAGGCTAAAGAAAACTTTACCTAGATCTGGATTTTCTTATATCAACTCTATGTGGTAAAGAAGATGTTTGAAAACTTTGGAGGTCTTATACAACCAAGATCGTATGCTCAATTACTCTAACCACAATCTTGGCACCCCAAAGAGTGGGCTTTGGAAAGAAGGATGCTTAGCTCTCTCTCTCTCTCTCTCTCTCTCTCTCTCTCTCTCTCTCTCTCTCTCTCTCTTTCTCTCATTAGAAGTGAAAGAAGAATCTCTAAAAAGTGATTAGGAAAACCCAACCCCTAAAGAGGTATTTATAGGGTTCCCTTATTGGGCTTAAATGACTTGAGCCCATATGGGTTTGATCACTTAATCTAGCCCAAATTTGGTCCTAATTGATTAATTAACCTCATAAAGACAGTTGATTAATCAATTAGCCCAATCTAGAGCCCTTGTTCATTATCCCTTATGCAACCTTGCATAATTATCAAAACGCCTGTATGCATAAGAGTGGGTATAAAACCAATCCAACCCTCATAAACTATGTCATTATGGTATATGAGCTCAGAGCAAGGACCATTAGGACTCATAGTTGTACTTGATCCCCTCATAATCCAATTTTGAAATTGATTCAACATCCTACTACAAAGAATCAACTGCACTTTAGTACTCTATGTAAATAATAATGAGATGAAGTTCGGGTCCACGACCTACTATCCAATGCATGTAGAGTCCCCATGAACTAGTGTTCGTAGTTTAACCAGGTAGTGTTATCATCCATCAAGATTACCTCTCCAATCCTTGAGTTACAAATCCCACTTACTATGTGATCAATCGACATACTCTAACTCTAAGGAGCATGTATCAAATTTCCACTAAAGGAAATGCTTAACCATAGTCTTTTAGATCACATGTCTTCTAGATCACCCAAGAGAACACATTATCTTAATCCATGAGATATCATGGTGTCTTTATTGAGAATACTTGTTGCCACCAACCTTCATTAACAGTGACCTATTCTAAGGGGATATGCGACCACCTTAAAGTCTCACTCTCAAGTCAAAACCTCTCGTTGACTTTGACACAACCTCAATATTCTCTCAAGGTTGAGAGTCTATGTAGTATAGTAGCATGATAAATCATGACAATTGATAGTCTTACGTCATGATTCACTATAAGTCTTATCCAGTGTGCATCACACACACACTAGTACACCCACCATAGGAAAGCAATCCTAATGGCTAAGACAAGCCATCCCTCTATAAGGAACCCATGACTTGAATCTTTTATGCAATTTCTAATGCATTCATGCCATGCATAACGCAAGTAATGTGAGCGTGTATGCTCAAAAAACCAATTAATGCATATGGGATAGTAAATAAGAAACCAAGAAATATAGATAAATTTATAAATGAATCTCAATTTGTTACATCATGCCATATTTTCTAGGGCTCAACCCAAATAGTGGGGGGTGCAAAATGCACCTTGACCTATTGAGTTCAACCAACTTAATTGGTTCCTCTAAGGTCCAGAACCTCCAACAACCAACGTTTAGCTTCGCTAAACCTTTAATGCAAGTTTAGAAAGAATTTGACTTAAGGTTTTAATTGAAAACAAAAAATCATTAATTTTGAAAGAACTTAAAACAATTTAGCACTTAGAATGATTTTTTATGCAAGAATAAAAATAAAATGTATGATCTTAGTGCACTAACAACCTTATAAAGAAATCTTAGATAAATGGTTCTTGAAAACTCTTTTCTTAGATGTCTTTTGCTTCTTGATTTTCCTCTGACTTAATTTATCTTTGTGATCGCCATTTTTTAAATCTTCTTGCCTAAGCACACTTAGGATAAACCATTAGATTCAAATTTTATTTTGTTATTATCAAAATCGAGATTAACCATACTTTGGTTTCACACAAACGTGAAAAAGAGAATAGTTTTTAGAGAATGAGTAGAAGATGTTTAACTAGTTTTTAAAAACAAAAGGCAAACATAGAGAAATTAAAGTAGGCCATAAATGACAAATAAAACTAGAGATGATATCCTTCATTTTCTCTCTTTATGACCTAATAACAATATAAAAAATCTTAACATATGAACTACACATGTTTCTTTCTTTTTTTTTTTTTATTTAATTTTATTGAACTTTTTAAAAAGTTTTCATTGAGTAAATAAATTCCAAATCAAATTATACTTGATATATAAAATTAATTAATTTTTAAAAACAATGCGAAATTCAAAATTCGATTTAATTAGTACTAGAAAGTTATGAAACAAAATAACATTAGGAAGTCATAGACTAAAATTTATTTTGAACTACTTAGCTAGTTTTCTATTTGCATGTAATCATATTTTTGAAAATTTTTCATTAAACAGTATATTCCAAATCAAGCAAGACTTAATATGTCGGATTTACTATAAAGTCTAATAGTTTTTTAAAATAACTTGAAACTTGAATGTTGATTGAATTAAAACCAAAAATTTATTAACAAAAATGGGTATAAAATGACTACATTGTTTCTCTTCTACACAGAATCATATTTTTCCAATTTTTTTTCTAGACAAATAAACTTCAAATTAGGCAACACTTAATGTGTTGAAATCATTAACAAGTTTGGTAATTTTTAAAAATAATTTTAAACTCAAATAGCGAACTAATTAGTATAAAAAATTTATGGATAGAAATTGGTTCACAATGACTATTATTTATTTTTTTTTGGCACATAATTATATTTTTATAATTTTTTTCATAGAGAATTGAACTTCAAATCAATTAACACCTTGTATTGAATTTATTAATAAATTTAATAATTTTAAAAAATATTTTAAAACTCAAAAAACCAATATAATTAATTGAAGATTAAATCAAAATATTTCAAAATAGGTTATCTATAATTGAGTACTAAATGTATGCATGTAATGAAAAATTTGACTCAATTTATATGTTAAAAATGTTAAATTTTATTTTTTAAAATTCATTTTAAAAATCATTATTTTTTATTTTCACAAAAAAATCAATTATGCTTTTATGACAATGTTAATATCCATATTTTTATAATATACACTAATAAAATATATATATTTTATAAAACTATAATTTGTGATTTTGTTATAATATTATTATGAGTTTATTACATTTTACCCCCCAACCTATAATGTGTTTTGTATATTGCTCCCTCAAGTTTAAAATCAAGCAATGAACCTTACATCCTTTATAATTGCATGCAATGTACATTTTTTTTAGAGATGACATTATTTTTTTGGACAACAAAGCATGTGCTTTTAGCGTGATTGAGGGCAAAATAGTCATTTTCTTAATAAGTGAGGGCAAAAGGGTCGTTCCATTTTAACCTTAATCTGCAACTCTTCTCTCCCCTGTCTCTTCTCCCCCATCGATCGTTTCTTCCCCTATTAATTGATGAAGCTCCAAGTTGAAGCCCTTTTCCCTCAAGGAAGCTAATGCAAGGCTGACATCAAAGAGAAAACATAAAGTTCAACGATAATGGGTAGAAACATGTTGGGAAAGAGGGTTAAGGTTTTGTTTTGATCTTTTAGAAAATTTGGGAAAATTTTAGGAGAATAAAACTCGACCAAATTGAAGGTTAGAGTTTCATTTGATGTTTTAGAAGAGTGAGGAATTTTTTGGGAATTTTAAGGCAAAATTTGAGGGAAATTTGGGGATTTTAGGGTTAGAAAAATTATTTGGTGATTTTGCAAATTTCCATCCCATGGACAAGGAGAAATTATGTGGAGTTTTTGGCAACAACTTTGTGGGATTGCGATTTCAGGGCTTTAAAGGAAAAGAAGAACGGGGGAGGATAGCTTAGGCTTGGGGCTTCACTAGCAGCAACAAGGGAAGACACGATCGATTGACCGAAAAAATGAGGACTGCAGATTGAGAAAAAATGATCATTTTGCCTTTGGTCACGCAAAGAGCACATACCTTTCCATTTAAAAAATAACGCCGTTTTTAAAAAAAATTATATTGCATGCAATTATAAAGAATGAATGGTACATTGCTCGATTTTAAACTTGATAGGGCAATATGCAAAACACGTTATAGGATGGGGGTAAAGTGTAATTAGCCTTGTTATTATTCATTTTTTAATAAGAACTATCTATTTTTTAATTCATTAGCAATTATAAAACTATTTACATTTTTAACAAGACATGAATTAAAATAATTAATATTATATAAAGTGAATTTACAGTTTTTTGAAAAAATTAAAATAGAAAAATTATTTTTAAAAACAATTTATCTAAACAAGTTTTGGTTTTTTTTTTTTTTTTTTTTTTTGAAAAGTGACATCTTGTCAAACACCCTTATATTTATAAAATACTAAAAAAAATTAATTAACATAAAGACAATTTTTAAAAAACAAGTAGAAAAAAATATGATCAATCCAACATTTAGAAGAACATGTGCAATTTGAAGGAAGCTGATATTTAAAAAAATTTGATATCGGAATTATGTTGTCGAGACAAAAGAAAAAAGATATTACCTATAATTAATTTAATTTTTGTACTTTTTTTCTTTATGTTTTCCTCTTTGTTTTGTTTTTTTTTTTTTTTGTAAAAACTAATAAAAATACATTCTATTTATTTTCTAAAAACTATTCTCTACTTTGTTTTTTAAAAATTGTTGATAAAGAATAACTACTACAAAGGTTATGAATTTTTTAAAATTATTTTCTACATTTAAAAAATATTAAATTGTTTTTAAATCACACTCATAGTTTTGATTGAGATGTTCTCATTTATAAAATTTAAAAAAGACCATCGCTACTAAAATAATTTTTTTTTTAGGCTTTCATTACAAGTTTTTTTCTTTTCAAAAGATTTTGAAAGGAGAAAAAAATTAACATACAATAAGATGGGTTTTATTAAATATTGTAATTTCAATTGTAAAGAATTCCTTTTTTATATTACAAATAATAAAGATATTAAAATATTATTAAAAAAATGGATGTTTCCAAAAATAATAATAATAATAATAAAATTAGGTTTTTCATAATTTAAAAATATTTAAAAACTATTCAAAATCCAATTTTTGTTATTTTTCATTATCTCATAGAAATGACAATAATTTACAAAATATCATTTCTCAATGTTTGATTTCAACTACATTTCAAATCCTAATTATGGTGGCATAGTTTATTACTCTTTAAACCCAACATATTTCTTAAAAATTTAAATTTTCTACTGATTCTTAATCTTTATTTTAAATTTATTTTTTATTTGTATTTACTCAATGGATGGATGAAGTGAAGTGCTGCATAACAATAACTAGGAGCAGGGTATGCACCAACTTAACAGAAATTCAAATTTTAAAAAATTCCAACACCTACAAATACAAAGAGCAGAACCGAAGAACATAACAACTAGCTCGTACATAACTTGTGTAGTTCTCTCTAAAGACAATCGATTACTAAGCCTTCTCCTCTTGTTTTCATCTTCTTCAGGTTTGCTTTTTTTTTTTTTAATTTTTTTAATACCTATAACGATGATCGCAATCTCCTAGCATTGGTGGAATTTTAAACTTCTTATGGGGTTGTTTTCTTTATATTTTGGGTTTTTGCTTGAGGGTTTTGATTCATATCCAAGATGGATTTATTTGGTATTGTGAATTGAGAATCGGAGATTTAAAGGTTATGATAAATATGGGTTTTGGATTGAAGCTTTTAAGGGTTTGTTGATTGTTCATGGTTGTTTTCTTAGGGTTTGGTACTGAGAATTGAAGATTGTGTTGGGGTTCCATTGATATTGGTATTAAGGTTTTGAAAGGTTTCTTTGATTGTATATCATGGATTTCTTAGGATATTAAATTGAGAATTGGAAGAAGGTTTTGAAGGTTGGTTTATGGTTATCCATGGTGGATTTCTTAGGCTTTTGTATTAAGAATTGGAAAGTTAAGGGTTTTGATAGATGTTGAAGAGATCAAGTTGTTTTATGCATAATTGTAAAAGGCGCGCCTAGGCTCTAGGCGGCACAACGCCATCCTCTGGTGCCTCGCCTGAAGGCAGGCGATGACCCTTCATGAAGGCGTCGCTTAGGCACGCAAGGCGCGATGTGGTCCCTAGGTACACCTTGATCCCCTACCTTCTTTTTCTCATTCTTTTTTTTTTTCTTTTTCTCATTCTCTTCTTCTTCGGCGTCACCACGTCGAGTTGTATAAGGCTGAGAAGCCCTAATTTTTATTTTTATTTTGGGACCAAAATGATGTCATTTTGGCTTTTTATTTTATTTTAAAAGGAACAAGCCAAAAAGATGTTTTGGAGCCTGTTTTTTTTTTTTTTTATAAAAAAAAAAAAAAAAAAAAACCCAAAACTACACTGTTTTAGCCCTGTTTTCCCTTCCAGTCTCCTTTTTTAATTGTTTTGAAGCCAACACCACTCCCAAATCTTGACCTAGCCTCAGCTAGGCAATGGAAAAGTGAAGAAAACGAAGAAGATGAGGAAAAATATGAGAAAAAAAGAGAAAAAATAGTCATATACCTTTTCGGGACCTAGGTTTTTTTCTCTTTTCTTCACTTTTCTGCATTTTTTTCCATTCTTGTCTCATAACTCTCATTGACATATTTTTTAAAATATAAATATTGTATTTTGACATGAAAATTTTACTAAATAAAATAAACAAACAAAAAACACTCATGTACATATTTTTTGTTAATGTGATATGCATTTTTTTTTCAATTTTTTCTTAATTTAATTATAATTATTTTATTGTAGTATAAATATAAATATTGTATTTTGACATGAAAATTTTACTAAATAAAAATAAACAAGCAAAAAACTTTCATGTGCATATTTTTTGTTAATGTGATATGCATTTTTTTTTTCAATTTTTTTCTTAATTTAATTATAATTATTTTATTGTAGTACAAATATAAATATTTTATATTGTAGTATAATATAAATATTATATTTTGACATGAAAATTTTACTAAAGAAAAATAAACAAACAAAAAAACACTCATGTGCATATTTTTTGTTAATGTGATATGCACATTTGTTTTTCAATTTTTTTTAATTTAATTATAATTATTTTATTGTAGTATAAATATAAATCTTGTATTTTGACATGCAAATTTTACTAAAGAAAAATAAACAAACAAAAAACATTCATGTGCATATTTTTTGTTAATGTGATATGTATATTTATTTTTTCATTTTTTTCTTAATTTAATTATAATTATTTTGTTGTAGTATAAACATAAATATTGTATATTGTAGTATAAATATAAATATTGTATTTTGACATGAAAATTATATTAAATAGAAATAAACAAACAAAAAACACTCATGTGCATATTTTTTGTTAATATGATATGCATATTAATTTTTCTATTTTTTTCTTAATTTAATTATAATTATATTGTAGTATAAATATAAATATTGTATGTTTTAGTATAAATATAAATATTGTATATTTTAGTATAAATATAAATATTGTATTTTGACATGAAAATTTTACTAAATAAAAATAAACAAACAAAAAACACTCATGTGCATATTTTTTGTTAATGTGATATGCATATTTTTTTTTTTCTATTTTTTTCTTAATTTAATTATAATTATTTCATTGTAGTATAAATATAAATATTGTATTTTAACATGAAATTTTTACTAAATAAAAATAAACAAACAAAAAACATTCATGTGCGTATTTTTTGTTAATATGATATGCATTTTTTTTCAATTTTTTTAATTTAATTATAATTATTTTATTGTAGTATAGATAATTTGTTTGTAAGATGGATAATGAGAGTGAAACTCAAGTGGACTTTAGTGCAAGTGGAAGAAGAGATCTCAAATGGAAGTATGCTCGTTTGGTTAATGAAAAAGATTTGAACACCATCATATGCATTTTTTGTGATAAAGTAACCAAATGAGACATATATAGACACAAACAACATCTTGCTGGTGGATATAGAAATGCCAAAAAGTGTAGAAAATGTCTGAAATATGTTAGAGAAGAAATGGAAGAGTATACGGTTCCAAGAAAAGTCAAAAAGACAAATGAATATGGGGAGCGAAAATGTTAATGAAGATTTGTTCGGTGTTAATGAAGATTTGTTTGGTTTGGAAGGTGAAGATTTTGGTGAGGAGATTAATAGTAGAATGAATGTCACCAACATTTCTAGTGGAGGTAGTAATCGAGGAGGAAGTGGTGGTAGGATGTTTTCGCAAAAAAAACAAGACAAAAAGGTCCTATGGATCATTTTTTCATTCCTAATGCAGAGATGGTTGTTCAAAATCAAAGGAGTGGGAAGATGAATCAAACTACCATCAATGATGCCTATAAAAAGGAAGCAAGAGAAAGAGCTTGTATGTTTATCACAGGGTGGATGTATGAGGCTGCTATTCCATTTAACGCAGTCACATATTCGAGTTTTCAACAAATGATTGAGGTTATTGGCCAATATGGTGTGGGTATGAAAGGACCAACTCTTCATGAGGTAAGAGTTACTAACCTTAAGAAATAATTAGCTCTCACAAAATATTTGATGAAAGATTATATGGTGGAATGGAAAAAAAATGGATATTCAATTATGTCAGATGGATGGATCGATAGGAAATAGAGAACTTTGGTGAACTTTTTGGTTAATTGTTCAAAGGGAATCATATTTATGTAATTTATTTATGCTTCTTCAATGATTAAGACGGGAAAGAAAATGTTTGAGTTGCTTGACAAATGGGTAAAGCAAGCTGGTGAGGAGAATGTTATTCAAGTTATAACAGATAATCACTCAAGTTATATGATAGCAGGTAATAAAGACTATTTCTTGAATTTTTACTTACTTTTAAATTTTGAATTATTTATCTTGAGAACTTATATAAAGTTATCGTTTACAATGTCACATAGGGAGGTTGTTAGAATTAAACTGTCTGCATTTGTATTGGACATCGTGTGCTGCACATTGCCTTAACTTGATGTTGTAATATATTGGAAAGCTACCAAACATCAAGAGGACATTGGAGAGGGTTATATCACTAAATAGGTACATTTATAATCACTCAAGGCTACTCAACATGATGAGGCGGTTTACTGGACAAAGGGAATTGCTTAAGCATGTTAAGACTCGGTTTGCAATGACTTTTATCACATTATCGCAATTGCATGAACAAAAAAATAACTTGAGGAAAATGGTAAATGGGTAAAAGAGCAGAAGAGGAAAACTATAGCCAATATAGTTCTAATGCCTTCATTTTGGAACACTATTGTGTTTTGCTTAAAAGTTTCGAGTCCCCTAGTTTGTGTGCTTCGTTTGGTTGATGGTGAAATAAAAGCTTCTATGGAATAAATCTATGAGACCATGAATAGAGCTAAAGATACAATTGTGATAAGTTTTAATGGAAATGAAGAGAAGTACAAATAAATCTTCAACATCATTGATAAGAGGTGGGAGATTCAGCTTCATTGGCCTTTGCATGCAGTAGGGTATTTTTTGAACACATAATTCCTCTATGATAAACTAGAAATAGAGCATGATGTAGAGATTATGAGTGATTTGTATAAATGCATCTTAAGACTAACAAGAGACCCTGCTAAGCAAGAAAAAGTTGTGGTCGAAATGAGTTTGTACACAAATGCCTAAGGACTATTCGGGAATGAGTTAGCTGTTAGGACAAGGAAGACTAGAGCACTAGATTGGTTATTTAGTTTTGTTTATTTAAATTATTAGAATGTATTTTTTCTAAAATAGGTGAATTGTTTCACTAAATTGTTAACATCTATACTACAACTGAATGGTGGGCTGCAAATGGAGCTTCAGCTCCTAATTTGCAAAGGTTTGCAATGAAAGTCCTTAACTTAACATGCATTGCATCATATTGTGAACGGAATTGGAGAATCTTTGAAAATGTAAGTGACCAAAATAATTACAAGTAATAGTCTAATAGAGTCTTGAATGTAACTTAAAAGTTAAAACTTTAAAATATATTTATGAGCTTATGAATTTTTGCAGATTCATAGCAAGAGGAGAAATAAGTTAGATCATCAACGCTTGAATGATTTGATATACATTAAGTATAATCAAGCCTTGAAGAGAAGATACAATGAACGTAATAGCATTGACCCAATTTCGTTGAAAGATATAGATGATAGAAATGAATGGTTGATAGGAAGAATGGAAGATGAGGATTCTCGTGGAGATACACAAGATGATTTTGTATTTGATGATGATAATTTGACATGGGGTGATGTTGCTAGAGCTACTGGAGCTGAAGAGGCCAGGTTTGATACTAAAGTTAGAGCTAAAGCAAGCTCAAGCATAATACCACCAACAAAGGGGATAGCTTCAAGTTCTAGAACTTTGCCTTCTCATTCACTAATAGATGAAAATGAAGATGGAGGCATGATTGATTCAGCAGATGAAGAACATGGAGAAGGCTACAAATGTGATGATGGAAATGATGATGATGATGATTTTGTTGATTTAGAGGAGGAGTGATGATTGATTGTTGTGGACAAATTTGTTATTCAAGTGCTTTTTAATGATGTTTTTGAATTGTGGACAAATTTCATGTTTTGGTTTGGAAACTTTGGATTTGAATATGTATTAGGCTATTAGCAATATGAATTTGGATTTCTTTTTATGCTTGGAGTTCTTTATTTTTATGTTTTTTGTTGATTAAATTGAAGTTTTGGATGATATTTGATGATTTATCTGTTTAGGACATATAAATGATTGTTAAATTTGATTATATTATATAAAAATATATATGTAAATTAGGGTGCGCCTCACTTCACTAAAGCACACACCTTAGGTGCGCTTACGCTTTACGCTCCAGGACTACTTTGTGCTTTGGTGCTCCTTAAGCCTTTTAAAACTATGGTTTTATGTTAATTGATGATTTGTGGCTGTTCCTAATGGATTTATGAGGGTCAAAGATTTAAGGAGTTTCTTGTTGTTGATATTAGGGTTTTGAAGGTTGTGTTTGGTGCAGCAAACTTATATGTTCTACCTATGTATTTTTTGTGATATAGCCATGGACATCAAGCCATCAAGATTGGTTTGAGACAAAAATGAAAGAGGAGGGAGGCATGTGAACAACATGGTTTGTTCCTTTTGGCTTCGTGGGAGGTGCAACAAAAACCCTTGTAGGTTTCTCCACAAGACCTGCCCCAAAATACCCACTATCAAATTTCAAATCAATTCCATAAAAATTGTTGGCAAAGGAATCCTGACTTTGATTCAAAGAGTGCATCAAGTTTAACGAGTCTAGATAGGTCATCAAGTTCAACAACTCTGAAGCGTTCATCAACTTCAAATCAATCCCATAGAAACATTAGGGAGAGGACTCTCTACTCTGACCAAAATGGTGAATGGGACTCAACTAATCTAAGGTGTTCATCAAGTCTAACAAGAGCATGAAGTAGCTCTAGAAATGGAAATACACAAAAAGTAATTTGAGAAAGGGTCTGCAAGAAAATGAGTTTCATTGACGCCCTATAAAGAAATATGTTCCATTCCCTTAAGAATGAGAAAAAAAAAAAAAAAAGTAGCCCTAAGATTAATTTAATATAATAATATATTAAATTTTAATATTAATTTGACATGAAAATATATTATAAACAATATCATATTTTTTAAAAAATAAATAAAATGACATAATGAAAGATAATAAATCATTTTAACTATTTTATTTGAGATAACAAGACATTTAATCATTAAAATAATGTAAATTAATGCACTTAATATTAGGATTAAAACACCCTAATCCTATTTTCCAAAAGTGATAATAAATCAATGCTAAAAATTAAAGCACACCAATACACAAGATTTCTAACGGTTCGCTCTCAATGTGAGATTATAACTATTTATAATTGCTATAGATTTTCATTATAATGAAAAGAGAGTACAGACTCCCAAAATGTTTCACCCTTCCATTTTTATCTTTGCATTTTTTATGTCTAATATATATATATATATATATATATATATATATATATAACACCTAATACCATGGTTTTAAAAACTAGATCGGACCGCTTGAACCAATGGTCCAACTGGTGAACCGAACGAACCGGCAGTCAAATTGGTGAACCAGACGAACTGGTCGATTCCTTCCGAACCGATCGGTTCAATTAAATTTACTTTTTTTTAAATAACATCAAAACGACTTCGTTTTAGAGGGTATAAAATCACGATTGTAAACCCTCTCTCGTCCCCCGCAACAATTATCACTCCGCCTGCCCCTGACATGCGGCGACACCCAAACAGCTCCCACCGACGGCCATTACAAGCCGACAACCCTCCCTACTGTCGCCTGACTGGCCTGACTTGCCTCTTCCCAATTCCCCGCCGCGTCTTTTCAAGCCGGCAACCCTCAAGCCAATGTTGGATGCTATATCTGCAATTGGTCTTGGATATAAGGGTCTAAATTACCATCAGTTGCAAGTTAATCTTTTAAAGGATGCCAAGAAGGAAGTTCAGTTACTTGTGGGACTCTTATCGTGCAATTTAGGCAAAAGTTGGGTGTACAATAATGGGTGATGGTTGGACAAATAATAGACAAAGAACACTCATCAACTTCCTTGTGTATTGTCCTGAAGGAATCTCGTTTGTGAAATCTATTGATGCTTCAGACATTGTCAAGGATGCAATTAATTTGTTTCTGTTATTTGATGAGGTGATTTAATGGGTGGGTCCACTCAATGTAGTTCATATAGTGATTGATAATGCAACAAATTATGTGGCCATGGGAAGATTGATTTCTCAAAAGCATAAACACATCAATTGGTCACCTTGTGCAGTTCATTATCTTAATTTGATCTTTAAGGATATTGGTAAGATGGACCATGTTGTTGAACTTGTAAGATGTACATCAAAGGTGACAATTATTGTGTATAATCATGTTGCTTTGTTAAGTTGGTTGGGAAAAAGAGACGGATGGACAGAGATTCTCCGACTTGGTGCAACTCCCTTTGCTACTACAGTCATTGCACTCAATAGTCTTCATGATCATAAACATGACTTGCAAGCTTTGGTGACTAGTAAGTTCTTTCTGAACTCTAGATATTCAAAGGATAATAAAAGCAAAGTTGCAGTTTCCATCATCTTGGATAATATATTTTGGAATGATTGTTTGATTGTTGTGAATCTTATGTCTCCACTAATACGCTTATTATGTATTGTTGATTGTGATGAGAGGCCTTCGATGGGATATGTCTATGAAGGCATGTCTAGGGTTTGTTTGGGCATCAAGAAGTTGTTTAACTACAACAAAAGACTATACAAGCTTTATACAAAGATCATAAAGCAATGTTGGGATCAACAACTAAAGAAAAGCATTCATTCAACAGCTTATTGGTTGAATCCATGTTTCTAATATGATCAGGAAAACTTTTGTAATAAGCCAACTACTATTGGAGGTGTCATGGATGTTATTGATCAAAAAGTTCTGAAAGGCAAGCTTGATACAATGAATGAAATGAAGTTGTTTCGTGATCAATTGGGAAGTTTTGGAAAAAACCTTGCTTATTCTTCACGTGAAGTACTTTAACCTGGTAAAAGATTATTTTCATTTATTAATGTGTTTGTTCTTTTTTATTAGTTACCTACTTACTATTTAATATTTTAAACTTGCTAATGCTTTTTTTTTTCTTTCTTATTTTTAATGTGAAATGGTAACTAGATGAATGGTGGAGGCTACATGAATACAGTGCACCACATTTGCAAAAGTTGGTCATTCGAATATTGAGCCAAACTACATCGTTTTCTGGATGTGAGAGGAATTGGAGTGTCTTTGAACATATACATACCAAAAGAAGGAATAGATTGGAACATCAAATGCTTAAGGATCTTGTATACGTTCATTACAATTTGCGGTTAAAAAATCGATATAAATGTTTTCTTAGTTGTTTTGAATTTAAATTCTTTTATTCATAATTATGAATAATTATATGCTTTTATTTTTTAGGTTTTATAACAAGAAAAGAATCTATGATCCCATTGACTATGCATGCATTGATGAGACCGATTTTTGGATAGTTGATGAGGATCAACCAACAGAGCTAAATATTGAAGAATTGTAAAATCTTCTATATGAAGAAGGGTCAATTCCAATAAATGAAGTGGAAGGTTCAAGTTCTTTTATTGGTTAGTAGAATATTTAAACTTATAAAAGTTTAATAATTATATTTTTTTTCTTCAAAAATGACTTTTTGTTTATATATATTCAATATTTTTGTAAATGATAAGGATGGTGGTGGGGTGGCTATAAAAGGGCTTGATGTGGAGAACTTTGGTTTTCCAAATGCTTGTTTTCAATCTCCATATTCCAATTTCCAAAATGAATGAAGACATGAATTTTATGTTTATTAGTATGCAAAAATCTTCATGAATATTCAAACATTGACATGTTATATTTTGAGTAATTATTTAAGTGTTATGGTTGACATTTTTATTATCTATTATGGATAATGTGTTAAGTTAACAATTCTTTGAAAATTTGGTTAATATAGGATAGCAATGGTTTGATTATTTGATGAATATTAGGTTTATTGACATTTTGAATGTATAACATCTTATATTGTGTTATAGATATCATATATGATGATTGATAACTTTTACAGGTAAAAAATTTTGTGAAAAAACTCAACAAACAAAGTATATGCTGTCAAATTTTAGATATAATTTATTAAAATTTTAATTTTTAATAATATATAAAATAATAAAATATATATTTATGACGTTCTTGGTTCGACCACGGTTCAACCGCCGATCTGACCAATGAACCGTAAATAGGTAACTTTTCCAGTTCAATGACCGGTACGATTCTGAAAACATGACCTAATACATTTTTTGATTTATTTGATTCAATATTAATTTTTAATAAATAATAAAAAATTAGTGAGGGTTTAGAATATATGTATATATTATATCATTTATGTAAATATTAATAATTTTTTATAAATTTATTATAAAAAATATTAAAATATATTTTTGATAAATATTTTTAATTAATAAAAGTTTGATATGAATGTTCACAATTAGAGAAAAAAACCATTACTACATAAAATATATTAATTTATAGACCATTAAAATATATTGATTTTTCAAGAAAATTTACTTGTAATGAAAAATTATAAACCATTTTTTTTGTTATTTTCCTACTGATTCCTAATCTTTCTTTTCAATTTTATTTATTTATTTATTTTATTTTAATTTTTGTAATTTTTTATTTACTTAACGCGGGGCGGCGGCGCCTAACGGGCAGATCAAGTAAGGTGATGAGTACGCGCCCGTTTAACGGAAATTCAAATTTCAAACATTCCCGCGCTTACTTGCGCCTATAAATAGAAAGAGAAGAGCTAAAGAACAAACAGCAAGCTCGTAGATAACTTTTGCGTAGTTCTCTCTGAAGACCGCCTTCTTCTCTTGTTTTCCTCTTCTTCTTCTTCTTCTTCTTCTTCTTCAGGTTTGCTTCTTTCTTTATATTTTGGGTTTTTGCTTGAGGTTTTGATTCATATCGAAGATGGGTTGGTGGATTTATTTGGTATTTTGAATTGAGAATCGGAAATTTAAAGATTCTGATAGATATGGGTTTTTTGGATTGAAGTTTTTAAGAATTGGAAAGTTAAGGGTTTGATGGATGTGAAGAGATGAAATTATTTTATTTTAATTGATGTTTAGCAGCTATTCGTGGTGGATTTCTGAGTGTTTTAAATTGAGGATCATGGTGGATTTCTGAGGGTTTTAAATTGAAGATCATAGATTTAAGGGTTTTCTCGATGTTGATGTTAGGATTTTGAAGGATTTTTTTGGTGCAGCAAACTTATATATTCTACCTATGTATTTTTTGTGATACAGCCATGGACATCAAGCCATCAAGATCGGTTGGAGACAAAAATGAAAGGGGAAGAAGACATGTGAACAACATGGTTTGTTCCTATTGGCTCCGTGGGAGGTGCAACAGAAACCCTTGTAGGTTCCTGCACCAAGAATTGCCCCAAAACACCCACTATCAAGTTTCAAATCAGTTCCGCAAAAACTGCTGGCAGAGGAATCCCGACTCTGATTCGAAGAGTGCATCAAGTTTAATGAGTCTGGATAGGTCATCAGGTTCAACAACTCCGAAGCGTTCATCAGCTTCAAATCAATCCCATAGAAACAACAGGGAGGGGACTCTCTATTCTGACCAGAAGGGTGAATGGGACTCAACTAATCTAAGGTGTTCATCAAGTCCAACAAGAGCAGGAAGTAGCTCTGGAAATGGAATTACACAGAAAGTAATTGGAGAAAGGGTCTGCAAGTACTGGCTACATGGAAATTGTGTGGAGGCAGATAAGTGCCGGTATCTCCATTCATGGTTTAAGGGCCATGGGGTTTTCAAGTTGGCAGAGCTTAATGGGCACATCAAGGTAGTTGGTGCAGTAATTAAGATGGTGCTTTTGTTAATTGGTTAAATTGAACAACATCTTATCCATGAGAAATTTTTTTTCTTTGTTCAGGCCATCTCAGGAATTGTGCTTCCTTCTGGCTCAGAGAAGCTCTATACTGCCAGTAGAGATGGGTATATACGGGTTTGGGACTGCCATACTGGTCAATGTGATGGTGTGGTCAATCTTGGAGGGGAAATTGGGTCCTTAATCAGTGCAGGCCCTTGGGTATTTGCTGGAATAAAAGATGTTGTTAAGGTAAGATTGTAACACATCTTATTCCTTTTCTCTACAATTTGTTTGTTCAATTCAGTTTGATTATAATTTGATGTATCTGATCAAATCTATGCTGGTAATGTTTCAGGCATGGAATATTGAGTCTTGTGCCGATCTCTCTCTGGATGGACCAGTTGGGCAAATTTATGCTATGGTGGTGGATCATGATATGCTCTTCGCAGGGGCAGAGGTAAATTTCTTGATGACTCCTTATATCTAGTGTAACTTTCTGTGTCCTGCTCTTAGGAATGGTAATGATTTGGTATATCATCTTACCCCTGTAAACGACTAATGGAGTCCCAACTTCCCATACAGCTTTACAACCTGAAAATGGCAGTGTGAAAGAACTTGCATATTTGAGTCCAAGTTTTTTTTTTCTCTTTCGCTATTTCAACATGTTGGGGTCACACTACAAAGTTATTTCTTATTTTTAATTTTTGGTGCTGCAGAATGGCACTATATATGCATGGAAACCCAATAAGGAAACCAATGCTTTTGAGCTGGCTACAACATTGGGAGGCCACAATTGTGCTGTGGTTTCGCTCACAGTTGGTGGTGGGAGGCTATATTCTGGTTCCATGGACAATACAATAAGAGTAGGTTTAATTAAGCTCTTTTATGTACTATTATATCATTTTTCTATGCAGAGTGGTTTGGAAATATGTCAGCTTGTGTTTTTATTTTAAGGGTGTTTGTTTTATCATTTCCCATTAAGTGAAAACTGGAAAATAGTCGAGTCTATACAAAGTATGTGGACTGGAAAAATAGCACTTGAAAGCCAATTTAATTGAGCAACTTCAGCAGAAATAGGTTTGTTAATTCAAAAGCTTCTATTATCGTTGCATATGACACTTACGCAAATCTCCTCTTTAATGGTCATAGCATGTTGTACATTAGAGTCCTGGAAAAATCAGTCACTGGTAATACTAATTATTTGAATTTCCAAATTGCAAAATCCATGGTTCATTAAAATATGTAGTAAATGTTATTTGACTTAATAGTCTTTAACACTGCTCAGTTGTTCCATTGTCATGGTTTATAATATTTCTTGGTAAAATGTGTATACAAAAGTGATTATTATATTCCTTTCAGGTGTGGGATCTTAATACATTACAGTGTATTCATACTCTGAAGGAGCATGCATCAGTTGTGATGTCTCTTGTTTGCTGGGGTCCCTATTTGATATCATGTTCATTGGACCAAACAATTAAGGTCAGTTTCATTTCTGATTACAATTATTACATTCACCTTGGATATTAGACTGGATGTCTGTTCTGATACTTGTTTTGGTTTAGGTTTGGTTTGCTACTGAAGCTGGCAACTTGGAAGTGACCTATACACATAATGAAGAACATGTAAGTTATTGTCATTCATTTCTTTTTATATCTTAATTTATGCATGGTGGATTTTGGTTTGCTTCTAGGAACCTTTTTATCAAGGGAATGTGAGCAGTACTGCTGATATATTTCTGTTATGATGCTGTTATATTCTGCTTCTTGTTACAGGGTGTGCTTGCACTTTTTGGTATGTTCGATTCAGAAGGAAAACCAATATTGTTGTGCTCTTGCAATGACAATTCTGTTCGGCTATATGAATTACCATCGTGAGTATAACCATTACTTTCTAGGTTGTATTTCTCCTCATAATTCCATTATTCTTCCTTGCTTCTTGGTGGACTAATTTTATTTGTTGTGGCATAGATTCACCGAGAGGGCCAGGATTTTTGCGAAGGAAGAAGTCCGAGCGATTCAAATAGGTCCTGGGGGACTCTTTTTCATTGGGGATGGAGCTGGACAAGTTGATGTTTGGAAATGGCAGGCGGATCCAACTTCATTGGCACCCTGAATGATGGAAGGCAGCTGTCATCTCCATAAAGCCATTCTCTGTTTCTTGTTTTGGTCCTTCATGTTCATGATATTTCTATTGAAAACTGTATAGAAGCTTTTAGTAGATTGTGAATATAATCATCGACATGAAGAATTCTCTTTATAGTATTCTTACAAACTGTAAATTTGTAATCAGCATTCATTCAATGAAAATTCATTGTCATATTCGTATTTCCATTTTCAACAATTTGTTTTGGGGGTTACTCCTAATTTTGCTTGAATTGTTGCTAGGTCTTGCTTCATTTACCATTGCTCCCTAGTCTTGCTTGGAATCTAGTGTTTGAACCACTGTATTTTTAAGAGTTGCAGAAAAATTGTGGATCCAATGTTGGGGTGGTCAATACTTAGTCCCACCTCATTGATAACTGTGTAAACTAGTTACACCCAAGTTCAGTAGTGAAAGTTTATTTACATGGATTCAGGATATATGAAGGGAAACATTGTCCTCTTTGTTGATAAAATACACCAATGTTTTAGTTAAAAACTAATGAGGTTTGTAGGTAATGTTAAAAAATTTTATGTTGGTTTGACATAATCTGGGAGTTCTTAGTGCTATAGCCTGGCTGACGGAAAAATTTGGATGCATTTTTTTTTAAATTTTTTTTTATTTATTTTTATGTTGCATTTGCTAATACAATGTATTTGAAAAATAAAGAAGCTTCTGTACTAGTTCTACACAGCTGAATACTACGAGCTGCAAGTGGTGAGCAGAGCCTTGAAAGATGTAAGAGACCTTCACTTATCACCTAAAACAATGCCTTCTTTTTAGGTCAGAGTACCCTTGGTTCCAGTGACATGTCCTCCTTCCTTTTCCATCATTCCTTGCTACATCCAAACTATAATTTCAATTCATTTCATTTCCCTCAATATTTGAGATGATCAGGAGAAATAATTAAGATTAGACAGTGCTTGCACATTGTTTCTCCTGATCATCTCAAATATTGAGGGAAATGAAATGAAATGAAATTATAGTTTGGATGTAGCAAGGAATGATGGAAAAGGAAGGAGGACATGTCACTGGAACCAAGGGTACTCTGACCTAAAAAGAAGGCATTGTTTTAGGGGATAAGTGAAGGTCTCTTACATCTTTCAAGGCTCTGCGCACCACTTGCAGCTCGTAGTATACAGCTGTGTAGAACTAGTACAGAAGCTTCTTTATTTTTCAAATACATTGTATTAGCAAATGCAACATAAAAATAAAAAAATAAAATGCATCCAAATTAGTGCTATATATGAAACCAGGATTTGTAGTCCATACAGTGTCTATATGGTCTGTTAGTTTTAAGTTTAGACACTCATGAGAGAAGTTGCCAAGAAGAATGGAAACAGAGGTATTAGTTACAGTCTTACAGACAATGACAATGGTTGCATTACCTTCTATTTAGGTCTGGGCAAGTGCAACTTCAACTAGCTTGTGGAGGGGTGTGGAGGGATGATTACGAGTTGAATTCTTTTGAACTCCCTCAGTCTCAGGGAGAACTATAGCTAAAACAACTGATAAACAAAGTGAAAAAAAGAGTTTTACTTGGAATTATAGCCCCAGAGCCATTTGGAGGAGATGGCTTATCGTATTGGCAGCTGACAGGGATTCCAATAATGTGTTCTTGGAGCGGTTCTTCATATTTCTAGAAGTGCTGCAATTCAGTATCTCTATCTCCAACTGACTTGTCTGCAACAAGTAAGCCTTGAATGCTCTACTTTCAAGAGATTGAAGAAACCTGTAAAATGCATGTGCATTTAAAGGGATAGAAATGGTGGGTGAATGTTTTAACTTTTAGTTGATGACTCATCCGTTGCTCATCAACATGAATAAAGGCACAGGCATGAGCTTTTTGAAAAAATAACTTACTTAAAAACAGTCTGAGATGACGGTGTGTTCGGCCATTTTTGAAAAGCTATTGTAAGAAGGACCTATTCTTCTTTTGTTCAATCCTCCAAGAAATTGCAAGAAAGGTGTATTTGGTTAAATAGGGTTGGACACATATAAATAATATTATATATTGGTCAGCAGTTCAGTCTTCCTTTTTTTAAGCTGACTCAGAGTACATGAAGATGCATCTTTTTGAGCTGGCATTTTAGCTTTCTGATGCCAGACCTCTTTTAATTCTATATGAAAAAGGGGAAATGAGAAGGCATTACATCAACCAAATTACAAGCTGCAAGATAAGATATTTTAATGGTTTCACAGAGCAAGATTGAAAATAACTACCAAACTAAACAGCCTCTTTGTTCTAGAAGGTTGAAAATGGAATGGGACTCAGACACAAGATCTCAGGAATTGCCCGGGCATTCGTGATTCTACAGCTCAAGATGGAGTTCACAGCAATCGTGGGAACAACCAGCTCTAGACAAAAAAACTCTTGATAGCTTGGATTCACGGAAGAATGAAATTCTTGGAGGTTTCCCATGTGAAGAAAAGGAAAGACCCTCGCTATTCATAAACCTGATAGGACCAACCTACCATGTGCTACTGCTTTTTAGCAGTCCTTTTGTCTTCCCTTTTATCCTCATCCTTAGATTTTGAGGAAAAGGAGTTGTAGACCGGGCTGATTAACGATGCTTCACCCTTTTCCAAATGTCAATCTCTACATAAAACCACAAAAAAAAATTAGAGTCTAAGGCCTATGTTGAATGACACAGCTTTGATGAACAATACAACGAATCTTTCATATATCACAACATCCCAGCAAGATTCATATTGAATCCTTTATTCCCCACAGAATACTGATGCTGTGGATTTGGGTGGTCCATTACCTTGCTTTAAGGGACTCCAACATGATTCATTATCCTAAATCTCAATGAGAACTTGTGAAGTTTGGAGAATCTGGAACAAAGGGGGTCCACGAAAATTGGTGCCAGTAAAAAAATAAATAATAGTAAAGAAAGACATCATCAAAATTTTGGTCTTGTTCCTCAGGTGGTCTTTAGTATTGTTTAAGGGGAGAAGCATAATTCAGATTCTATGAATTTTGACACAAAAATGAGACCTAATATTGGTAAGACAAAACCCCACCAGATAATAATGGCTACTTTTTTGGCAGGCATGACATGTTAGCTGCTGGAAGGGAAGATTCACTTTTATTTGGGACTTGCCATTTCTATAAAAGCAATAGAAAGGAAACTCCCTGTGCATAGGAAGAGCCAGCCCTTCTAAGTAAACTCACCAACTTGAAAAGCAGACATATCTAGTTCCAAGTTCGATAGACAAGCAAGTTATGCTTCGATATTTCAATCAGTAGGCCTGAGAATGGACACATAGAAATGTATAACATTCATTATAAGTTTATAAAACCAATTACAGACAAGGCTTTTCATAACTTACAGAGGAACACACACAACAGCCTATGACATTCAAGTGCCTTAAGATATAATCAAATGTAACATAAGAGGAAAAGAATATAAATTCACACATTAACATGCAGGACAAGAACTTTCTTTTTCATCAACAGTTTCACCAATTACAAAGTTCCCACAATCATAATTGAAATACAATTCATCGGTCTTAAGCTAATGACATTCTTCTGTCAAGTCCTAACTCAGCATGCCGTACCAGCTTAACACTCCACTCAAGCACCCATGTGAATATCTTGAATGCCCTGAACTGGTCTCGATAGAGGACTTTGTGGGACAATAACAAACTGATGGCTTGTATCCGTGTTCATCGTCTCAATGAAAACAGATTGAATCTCTATTCAGATGACAATACAACATGTTTCCCCTGTCTCTTCATGGTCTGGTAGCAATAATCAGTGCAGCCTGATTGACACAAAACAACCGATAGTGGTCAGGAAAGTCATATGTTTTAAGAATTACAAAGAGAAATGTAAATTAAACATTCTCATAACTAATCAATTGACTTGTGCATTACCCCAGTAGATGAACCTGAAGTTGTTGTGAATACTTTGATTCCCAAGAAATGAGATGTCCTCCAATTTCTGTTTCATGGGACAACTGGCACACTTGGAATCAGATGACAAGATTGATCATGTAGTTTAATATCCAATTATGACATTGGAATTGCTATTTGATTTTCCCTAGTCCAATTTGGAAAGAAGATGAAATTGCTTGAGATAGCTATTAGTGTTTTTGTTTGCCAGTGGTTATAACAATCAACATCAATATCTCAACCCAAAAGAGACAAGCTTGACTAATCAATCTTGGATTGTTTGACGTAATGAACTTGCACTGCAGTTGAGAATCTGGCATTGTTTGATGCTTCCTAGAGACAATGAGACTTGTCCCAAGAGACAAATCTGAATCTCCTTATGATTAGAAAAGTTGGGGGTATTTTCATGCAAACTTCTTAGAAAATCAAAATGTAAAAGGGCAATTCTGACATTAAGTGGAAGAACTGATCAAACTGCCATAACACAACCATGACCAAAGGAAAGTTTCACTTAAGCATCTCATGATAATTGAAATATCTTGGTTTGCATATAGTCCTGCTCCAAATTGACCCTTGCCAATTGAGCTAGAAACCAATAATTGATCGTATGCCCCAATATGCAAGTGTCTTGAGTTTGTATGCTATTGCCTCACCCTCATTTTAATCACTTTTTAGCTATTTCGATATTGGTAGTTTTCATGTCAGAGGAAATTGCAGCTTGGCGTTAAAGAGAGATTCATCCCGGAGAAAAAGGAGAGATTATGGTATGAAAGGTGGCTAGGGAGAAAAGCACATGAAAAGGGAAGATGATTTGGCTGAGTGGAAACATGGCACAACAGGAGCAAGTGGTAGTGGGTAGAGTTCCTAGGAGGTACAGTTGAAAAGGAGTCAGTATGTTGGTTAAAGAGGAGTTTTGGGAAGGTCAAGTGGAGGGGTTGGGAGTTTAGAGCCTCTTGTCTTTGTGATATTGTGATATGACACACAGAGGTTGGTGATGGGACGAACGTAGAAGGTTGAACTTTCCAACAGCTGAACCCTTTAAGCATCTATGCAAGACCACTAGTCTTGCCAAGCTTTTCTTTTGTTGCAACATAGCTTGTGTATGACAAAAGTCACTTTGAGGTTGGATATCACTTCATTCAATTCCTATAACTCAACAAACCCAATTGAGAATCTGTTTCCCTAGGTATACATCTTCGTAGTACATTTGATTAGGATCAATGGAATATGTCATATGCACATAGTACAAGAGACTTGACTATGCCATATGTGATTTGACTTAGAGCAATGGAATGTGTCATATGGCATGGCTACTCAAGTACTAGCACAATATCACTTTGGAAGAACTTGTTCTGTGCACAAGTAGAATATAAGCGGTTGAAGAATTGGAGATCAATTTCTCATTAACAAAAAAATTTGTACAAAGCCTTTGACTGTGCAGAGTTTTATCAGGTTCATGTAAATACATTTGTTGAAACGGGAGGGAGGAAACTTATGACTTCAATAAGTTCTGAAGTCTATGGTTCATCAACATGACTAAAGGCCATACGCCACCTCTATAAATAAGCTTTCTTTAACTAAAAGATAATCAAGAAGAGGATCTTTTCAGTTATTTTCTATATATGTCACACTTATTTATGGTTAGTTCTTCAATCATTCAATCCTAACAAGCTTGATATGTTAACCTACTTTATTAACCTGACCCTGTGTTGATGTGTTAGTGAAGCTTTTTGAGCTGGCACTTTTGCTTTGTGATGCAAGTGCTCTTCTCAATTTAGCTGATGAAACTCACAAGTCACAGAGCTGATAGGACCAGCTTGCCATATTGCTTATCCCAAGCTTTTTTTTTTTTTCAATTATCTTTATCATTCTTTTATCCTCATCCTTATCTGTTAAGAAAAACCAGTAGCAGGCCATGTTAACTAAAGATTCTTCAACTTTTTCTGAATACAAATCTCTACATTAAACCATAGAAAGTTAGTGAAGGAATCTAAGGCTGCCTTTAAACGTCACACTGCTGATGAAGGATGACATGAATATTAGGTGTTTTTGGAAAAAGAAGAGTCACTGCATCATAGCCACATCAGCTCCATTTCCCACTGTCATGCTCAAATTCAACTCCGGGATTTTCAATTTTTTTACTGTTGTGAAGTCTAGATGTCTGGAAGAGGGTGTTCAATATTATTTTGAGGATTAAAAGTCATGATCATGTTGATTGATCACTTCAGATTCACGGTAATCAGGGAACTATAACTGATTCAGGCAGGGCAATATAGAGCAAACTCCTATGGAATTGCACTAGTTCAGCTCTATAGCCAGCTTTTCCAGCATGAAAAAAACTTCTAAAATAGCAATTACTCCAGAGTGACTCATGGTATACTCTGGAAAACAAACGGTTAAAGAATGGCCTATGCAGAGCCAAGCACATCAGTGAAGCAGAAGGGAAGAAATGTATCAGTTTGAATCACTTTTTGAGTGGATTTAAAGCTTAAGAGATTGCTTGTTGAAGATAGTTGAAAGCTTTCTGATAATTCAAAAACCTGTGAAACAGAAGCCAGAATTCTTTAACAGGCACTCTTGGGGAAGAAGCCTTCAACAGCCTCTCCTCTTTTCCAACACTGAAAGTTTTCTTGAAAACACTCTTAACCCCTTCTATTTGAAGACTCCCAGCCTGCAACCTCAACTTCCCCTTCACAGTTTTAGAGATCTTAGGCCCCAGTCTCACTGAAGCTTCACAAAATTCTGTTTGGTTGTTGAGAACCCAGAGGAGATGAAAGAAAATTCCATCATGTAACTATCTTTCCAGCCCTCATTCCAATGGTCTCAAGGTTTTCTATAATTTTCCTCCATTTTTCCATAAACCAAACGGAAAATCTGGTTGAAGAATAAAAGAAAGAAAGACTTACAATGCTCTCAAGCTCCAAGCACAAAAACTTTCACCATTTTCCCATATTTTCTAGTCCTATTATTCATGGAATCTACTTATCTACAGTTTGAAAAGAATGCCCTGAAACAACTTCAACTTCCCAAAAGAGGGAAGGAGTATCTGTCTTCTTTTGAGTGATCCATAATCTTTGATTCATTGGTTAGAGTTCAATAGTTCTATCCTAACACTATATTTTACTCCCTTTTCTTATGCTGGCTATATATGGATATGTCAATGAAGCACTTTGAGCCAGCCTTTCTGCCTTGTGATCCTAGTAAAAAAAAATGGAAAGTGAAAAAGACATTTGCTAAGCAAATTTATCATTATATCACCTGAATTACAGGGTGAAAGATTAGATACTGTAATGATTTTTCAATAAATGATGATTGTCTGTCATACTGTCATCTATGGGAGATTACATCCAACTACCAAACCGATGACTAATTTGTCCTAAATGGTTGAATGTTGAATGGGATTCTTGTATTCGCTGGAAGGACATCAGCAATTTCTGGGAATCACCTCCAGTTGGGATGCTTTTATTGACCCAATTTCCATAAATTCAGACTCCTAACAGAGTGTAAACGATAAAATTGGGGGAGTTTGATGTCATAGTTTAAGGGATTGGAGGTCCCATAACTCAAAATGGTGCTAACAGCTACCTTAGGCATTAGAAGTCATAGAATTTTCAGATATTATAATTTAATGGACTTTGGAAACTCAATGTATCGTTTTACTGATGAAATTATAATTCAATGTGCTTAATCTGTTCATAAAAGTATGGAGCTGAGTACAATGATAAGGTAGTTTAATTCACATAAAACTCAACAATATGTTTCCAAGACCAATGAATTCCATAGGCTTTTATGAGGGTATCAATTGGTGTCTCAAGTTTCTTAGAAATGGGATTGCCAAAAAGGAAGTGCAGAAGCTGGCTAAAGTATAGGCTTCCTCATTACAAGACAGCTCACCTGGTCTGATTCACCAGAGGTGGCCTAACTCAAGATCTTATAGAAGAAAGTAAGCCTATTTGTCCTAGTAAAAGCTACTGCAAAAATACTTGAGGTTGGATATCACTCTGTATATGGTTTTGGAAGTCAGAGATTCATTCAATTCCTGTAACTCAACAAAAGCTATTGTTAATCTGTTTCCTCAGGTATTATGTCTTCATACTACACCAGAACACATTTGACAAGAAGCAATGGAATGTGTCATACAGCATATAATACAACAGACACAACATAAAGAGCTGGGGTTTATGTGATAGCATAGCTACTATAGTACTAAAACAATAGTCACTTTGGAAGAACTTGTTCCATGCACTGAATAGAAAATATGGTTGAAAAATTGGAGATCAATTTCTCATTAGCAAAAAATTTGTACAAAGCCTCTGACTGTACAGATCCTTATCAGATTCATGTAAATACATTTGTAGAAGTTGGGGGAAGAAACTTTGAATCACTTCTCAACCAGATTCTGCGCTTCACAGAGTGCCTGTTGGAGGTAGCTGAAAGCTTTCTGATAATTCAAGAATCCCATAAACCAGAAGTCAAAGTTATCCACAGTAACGATTTCCATGTACTTCTGAGATGGATTTTTCACATTCTCGCTTTGGTTGGCTCTTTTTATCTTTCTCAGTGGGATAGAGACCTGCACAAAAGAAAATGAATTTACATAGATGTTAGCAAACAAGGAAAGGGAGATCAGTTGACCTAGAGAGATTTATGTGAGTAGCCCACCTTGTAATGGATCCTAATCAATTCACCATTTGGAGAAGAGAATTTGATTGATCTATCACTGCAAAAGGCAATCTTCTGAGAAGAGATAAAGAGGAGACCAGCTATAGGGCCTCCTGTTGTTGATAAGTAGCATTGGGAAGCCTTCAACAGCTTCTCTCCTTCAACACCAAAAATTTGCTTGAAAACTCTCTTCACTCCTCCAACTTGAAGAATCCTAGCCCCCAAGCTCAACTTTCCCTTCACCGTTTCAGAGAACTTAGGCCCTAATCTCACTGCAGTTTCACAAATGAATGTTAAAATCAGAATGTTAATGATTCTTAATCGTAACTGTAGCAAAAAAGTAACAGTTAGCAACTCACCATGCTCTCGGACTCCATCCACAAAATTGTCTGCCTTCTTCCTGTTTTTTTTGATCCTGTAATTTGTGGAATCCCATTTTTCTGCAATTTCAAGACAAGCCCATTAGCAAAATGACTTCTATTTTAAAGTCTTCTATAACTAACAACTGATACGCAGAGTGGAAAGAGATAGAGAGAGGGTTGTACTTTGGATGATTGCCCCAGAGCCATTTGAAAGAGATGGCTTATCATATTGGCAGCTGACTGGGATTCCGATAACATGTTCTTGGAGTTGGCTCTTCATATTTCTGAAAGTGCTGCAATTGAGTCTGCAACAAGTGATCTGGAATGCTCTACTTTCCAGAGATTGAAAAAACCCTTTGAGTTGATCAACCCTGTACAATGCAGGTGTATTTAAAGGGACAAAAATGGTGGGTGAATCTTCAACTTCTGGTTGATGACTCATCCGTTGCTCATAAACAAGAATAAAGGCACAGACCTGAGCTTCAGGAAAAAATAAATTCTAATAAAAAATAGTCTGAGATGACGGGGTATATTCGGTCTTTTTTGTAAGGCTATGCAAGGACCTATTCTTCTTTTGTTCAATTTTCCAAGAGATAAAAAGAAAGGTGTATCTGGTTAAATATGGTGGGACATAATAAAAAGGGAAATGAGAAAAAGGGAAGATGACTCAGAGTATGTGAGGATGAAGCCTTTTGAGCTGGCATTGTAGCTTTCTGATGCTAGCCCTCTTTTAATACTATAAGAAAAAGGGAAATGAGAAGGCTTTATGTCAACCAAATTACAAGCTAAAACAAAAGATATTTTAATGGTTTCATAAAGGAAGATTGCATCTAACCACCAAATCAAACAGCCTCTTTGTTCTTCTATTCCCTGGAATTCAGTCAGTACTTCTCAGGATTTGCCCAGACATTGGGGATCATACAACTCAGGATGGAATTCACGGAAATTGTAGGAACAACCAGACCTCTTCTGGACAAGAAACTCTTGAGAACTTGGGTTTACAGGAGAATGAAATTCATAGACACTTTGGGTGCGAGGAAAAGGAAAAGCCCCTAAAGAAAGATCAACCTATGAAGTCAAGAGTTGATTAAAGTGGTCATAAAAGGAAAACTCACTATGCATAAACCTGATAGGACCAACCTGCCTTGTGCTCATCGCAAGTTTTGCAGCTGTCTTTTTATCATTGATGTGCTTATCTCAAGCTTTTTATCACTCTTTTTATCATCCATGTGCTTATCTCAAGCTTTTTAGCAGTCTTTTTATCATCCCTCTTATCCTCATCCTTAGATTTTAAGGAAAAGAGGTGTTCCACCCTTTTCATCCATCACAACATCCAAGGGACCCCAGCAAGATTCATAATCCTAAATCTCAGTGAGAAGTGAGAACTTGTGAAGACAATAGTAAAGAAAGAAATCATGAAATTTTGGTCCTTTTTCACAGATGGTCTTTATTATGGTTTGAGGGAGAAGCATATATCAGATCCTGTGAATTTTGGCACAAAAGAAGAGACCTATGTTTGGTAGGGCAGGAACCAACTCAAAACCCCACCAAATAGTAATAGGGAACTTTTTCAGAAGACATGCCATGTTAGCTACTGGAATGGAAGATTCACTTTTATTTGGGACATGCCATTTCTGTTAAAGCAATAGAGGAAACTCCCTGTGCATAGGACAAGCCGGCTCACAAAAGTTCACTTACCGACTTAACCAGCAGATAAATCTAGTTGCAAGTTTTACAGCTAAGCAAATCACACTTCAGTATTTCCATCAGTACACTTGAGAATTGATACATGGAAATTTCATTAGTAAGTATATAAAAATAAGTACAGAGAAAAGGCTTTCGTTAAAATACAGAGAAACAAGAACACAGCAGCTTCAGACATCAAGTCCCTTAAGATATACTTATTGATGCCACTGACTTGTACACTACCATGGACATGAGATGTCATCCAAGGAAATTGAGAAAGCGAATTAAAGATTTCTGTTTTATGGGACATGGGTCACACTTGGAATCAGATGACAAGGTTAACCATGTCCTTCAATATCCAGTAATCACAATGGTCATCAATATCTTTGCCCAAAAGGAAGAAAATGAATTCATGCTACTGAGACTGAGAATGATGACTAATCGACCTTGGATTCTTCGACTCAATCATGTTGCACTACAGTTGAGAATCTATCACCGTTTGATGGTTATTTGAGTCAATGAGACTGGTCTGAGAAGCAAAATGAATCTCCTCATGATAGAAAAACCTGGGGTAACTCCAATATCGTAACCACCAACAGAGGAATTGATGACAAGTGCTATATTTGCTGCAGAATTTAAGCTAAAATAAACCAAAATTCTATTGAGAATATTCTGCAAGATAGAGGAACAGTTTTTAGTTTAGTTTGATTTTTTTTTTTTTTTTGAATTCATATTTAACTTAGTAATGCTATTAGAAATCTGTTGAAGATATGTAGGAAGATTTTTTTGGCTTTGTTTGTTTCTTTTCCTTTATAAATTCAGATTTTGAAGCAACAAAAGGTGTGCAATTTTCAGCCCCAAATTTTCTGTGTTTTCTATTCTTACTCTAAAAACCTACAAAGTGGTATCAGAGCCCTTTTTCTCAAGGGACCTATAAAGTGTGTGAGTGCATCCAGTGAGATATAAACCACAACAAATCCAAACCCATCCTTCCTCTTGAAACCTATATGGCACGAAATGATTTTTTGTTTGCACCTCCAGTTTTCACAGGTGAAAATTACCAAATATGGGCTATGAAAATGGAGTGGTACTTGCAAGCATGTGACTTGTGGGACTTGGTGGAAACAAATCCTGAGGGTCCAACAATGGCGCAGATCAGAAACAATAGAGAGGAAAGAAAGAGGAGCTATAAGGCCAAGACCTGCATCCGCTCTGCAGTTTCAGAGACAGTTTTTGACAAAGATCATAACCTGTGAAACAACAAAACAGGCATGAGATCTTTCGAAACAAGAATATCAAGGAAACATCAGGACAAAGCAAATGTAGGTCTTGAACTTGAGAAGGGAATTCGAAATACAAAAAATGAAGGATTATATGGACAAGTTGCTAATGCTAGCTAACAAGATTAGGATGCTAGGGGAAGAATTCTGACACAAGGGTAGTAGAGAAGATTTTGGTGACCTTACCTGAGAGATTTGAATCCAAAATCTCTTCACTTGAAGAGTCCAGGGATCTGTCAATAATAACATTGGCAGAACTCATCAATGCACTACAAGCTCAAGAGCAAAGGAGAGCTTACAGAAAGGAGGAGATAATTGAGGAAGCATTTCAAGTGAAAGAGTTTGATCAAGCTCAAGGAGGCAACAAAGGAAAGAAACAATGGAGTAAGAAGAACAATAAGAAAGAGGAAAACAACAATAGTGGAGGCAACAAGGGCAAGCACCCTCCATGTCCTTATTGTAAGATAACCTCTCATTTGCAGAAATATTGCTTGCTTAGACCTGACATTCAATGCAGGGCATGCAAATAGTTGGGGCATATGGAAAGGGTGTGTAAAAACAAACAACAAGAAGGACACCTAGTGCAAGCAGTGGATCAACACCAGGAAAAGCAACTTTTTGTTACATCTTGTTTTTCTAATAGCAGTTCAAGTGATGACTGGCTTATAGACAATGGATGCACAAACCACATGTCTTTTGATGAATCCCTTTTCAACAAAGTAAACAAGTCAGAGGTGTCAAGAGTCAGAATTGGCAATGGGCTATTGAGGTGAAAGGTAAAGAGACTGTTGCAAAAAAAGGCTCCGCAGGTATAAAGCTAATTTATGATGTGTTACTTGTTCCAAAGATTGATCAAAATCTGTTGAGAGTGGGACAATTACTTGAGAAAGGTTATTCTGTTGTGTTTAAGAATAAAATGTGTGTGATTGCTAACTCAAAGGGTGTGGTGCTGTTTTCTGTAAAATGAATAGCAAAAGTTTCAGTCTAAATTGGAACAAGGATGAGTCTAGTGCATATTCATGTACTTTTGACCAGGCTGAGTTATGACGCAAGAGAATGGGGCATTTTCACTATTCTACATTGGATTACATGCAGAAAAATGATCTTGTGCGAGGAATGACTTACAATAGAGGAGCAGCAACAGTATGTGGAGTTTGTCAGCTTGGAAAGCAAGCCAGATTGTCATTTCCTGTTAATAAGGTATGGAGAGCAGTTGAGAAGCTTCAATTGATCCATACTAATGTTTGTGGACCTATGAGGACTGCATCCTTAAGTGGAAATAGGTATTTTATGGTTCTTGTTGATGACTTTTGCAGAATATGTTAGGTTTATCTTCTTAAATAGAAGTCTGAGGTTGCTGGTGTGTTTTGGAAGTTCAAAACATGGATTGAAAATCAAAGTGGTTGTAGAATTAAGGTGATTAGGTCTGATAATGGGACTGAATATAAGACAGACAAATTTGTTAAGTTTTGTGAAGCTGCAGGGATTGAACATCAGCTTACTGCAACCTATACTCCTCAACAAAATGAAGTCAGTGAGAAGAAAAACAGGACAATTATGGAGATGGTTAGATGTCTATTATTTGAGAAGGACATGCCAAAAATATTTTTGGTTGAGCCTGCTAATATTGTTGTATTTCTGCTAAATAGGTTACCAACCAAGGCTTTAAAGGGAAAAACACATTTTGAAGCCTGGTATGGTTTTAAACCTTTTATTCATAACTTAAGAACTTTTTGTTGTTTGTGTTTTACTCATGTTCCAGATGAAAGGAAGGAGAGGTTGGATCAAAAGGCAGAATATGGAGTCTTTGTTGGATATAGCAGTCTCACCAAGGGTTACAAAATTTATCAACCCTTGACAGAAAAAAAGCATAGTAAGTAGGAATGTCAAATTTGATGAAGCTACAAGATGGAATTGGGATAAGGTTGAACCAGAACAGGCTTATACAGAAAAAAAAGAACCAGAATTGCAAGTTGATAATGTGATTGATGATAAGCCTATAAGGGGTACTATGTCACTTACAAAAATTTATCAAAGGTGCAATATGGCTATGTTTGAACCTGCAGGGTATGATGAGGTTGTTAAGGATCCAAAGTGGATTGTAGCAATGGAGGAGGAGATCAAGATGACTCATAAGAATCAAACCTGGGAGTTGGTGGACAAACCACTACACAAGAAAGCTATTGGTGTGAAATGGGTTTATAGAACCAAACTTAATGCTGATGGTTCTGTAAACAAATACATGGTAAGGCTAGTTATAAAAGGGTATGCTCAATTATTTGGTGTAGATTTTTCTGAGACTTTTATACCTGTAGCAAGGTTGGACACCATTAGATTGCTTATAGCATTTGCAACACCAAAACAGTGGAGGATCCACCAGCTTAATGTAAAGTAAGCCTTTCTAAATGTTTATTTGGAGGAAGAAATTTTTGTTAAACAACATGAGGATTTTGTTACAGATCCAGAGAAGGTATACTTGTTAAAGAAGGTGTTATAAGGATTGAAGCAAGCTCCAAGAGCCTGGTACAACAAAATTGATGAGCATTTGAAGAAGAAAGGCTTCAACAAAAGCATGAGTGAATCAACTTTGTATATCAAAGTTATTAATGATGAACTAATAGTTGTTTCATTATATGTTGATGATTTGCTTGTCACAAGAAGTAATGCAGAATTGGTGAAGCAATTTAAGGCTCATATGATGCAAGCATTTGAGGTGACTGATCTTGGAGAGATGACATTCCTTTTAGGATTAGAGATTCAACAATTACAGCAAGGGATCTTCATTGGACAACAGAAATATGCCAAGGAAGTGTTGAAGAAATTCAACATGAAGGATTGTAAGCCATTATGTACCCCTTTGGCTCAAAATGAGAAATTTAGTAAAGATGATGGTGCTGAAAAGGCTGATGAGGGATTGTACAGGAGTATCATAGGCTGCTTGATATATTTAACAGCAACAAGACCTGATATAATGTGCCTTGTAAGTCTGTTGTTCAGGTATATGCATTGTGTAAGTGAGTTGCATTATAAGGCTGCTAAGAGGGTGCTCAGGTATGTCAAGGGGACTTTGGATCTCGGAATAAAGTTTGAGAAGAAAGATAAGTTGGTTTTGGATGGTTTTGCTTATATTGATTAGGCAGGATCATGTGATGATATGAGGAGCACATCAGGCTACTTGTTTAGTCTTGGATCAGGTTGTTTCTGTTGGAGTTCAAAGAAACATGAAATTATAGCTCAGTCTACTGCTGAGGCTGAGTATGTTGCAGCTGCTGTCGTAATCAATCAAGCCTTATGGTTAAGGAGGCTCATGACAGATTTGAAGATGGTTCAGGATGTTGCAACCAGAATTTTTGTTGATAACCAAGCTGCCATAGCAATTTTTAACAATCTAGTGTTTCATAGCAAGGCAAAGCATTTTAAAATTAGTATTATTTTGTTAGAGAAGTCCAGAAGAATGATGAAGTGAATTTACATTGTAAGACACAAGTCAACCTGCTGATATTTTGACAAAGGGACTATCAAAATCAGGGTTTGAATTGTTGAGGAAAAAAATTTGTGTTTTTAGCAAAAATAGCAAGGAGGAGTGATGGCAAGTGCTATATTTGCTGCAGAATTTAAGTTAAAATAAACCAACAGAGCTGATATTCTGTTGAGAATATTCTGCAAGATAGAGGAACAGTTTTTCATTCCTTTTTATCATCCATGTGCTTATCTCAAGCTTTTCATTCCTTTTATTCTCATCCTTGGCTTTTAAGGAAAAGGGATGGTAGAGAAGCCTGATTATTGATGCATCAAAATGCAAGTCTCTAAAACCACAAAAAGAAAAAGTCTAAAACCTTAGATATGAGTATAAAAATATAGAGCATATTTGGCCTTTTGATTAAAAATCATTTTTTTTTTTAAAAAAAAGGAGAAAATTGCTTTTAGAAAATTCATAGTATGGTTTGATCGTTATTCTCAATTTCTAGTTTTTAAAAACAAAATGAGGGAGAGAATAATTTTTAGAAGATGAGTAAAATTTTATTTTCACATGTTTTTTTAAAAAATAAAAAATCAAAAATCAAATTAAATATGATGACATTCTTCTTCTCTCTTTATGATTCAATGAATATTGAAAATCTTCAAATATAAGCTTCTTTTAAATTATACGTACTTTTTTTTAATTTCTTTAAACTTCTCTAAAAATTTTCATTAAGTAAATAAATTTTAAATTAAACTATACTTGATACACAAATTTTATTAAAAAAACTTCAAAACCAATTTAATCAATATTAAAAAGCTATAAAACTCAATAATGTTAGAAAATCGTATTTCAGATTAAACTATACTTGATACATAAAATTTATTAAAAATAATTTCTAACTTAAAAACCGATTTAATTAGTATTAAAAAGTTATAAAACTCAATAACATTAGAAAATCACATGCTAAAATTCATTTTAAATGACTTGGTTAGTTTCCTTTTCTGCATATAATTATATTTTTACAAATTTTTTTACTAGACAAATAAATTCCAAATGAAACAATACTTAAGAGGTGTTTGGTAAAACTTAATACTTATTACTTAATAAATTAAGTTAACTTTTAAATTAAATTATACTTAAGTTGTTAACTTAAAACTTGTTCTTTAATTCTTATTTTAAGTATTAAGGTTGTTTAATACAATTAATTTAAAATTTATTATAAATCATCAAATTGACATATTTATCCTCATAAATAATAATTAGGGCAAAGGAGGTCAAAGTAACAATGGAGGTCATAGAGTAACAAAAAGATATACTAGAAGTAACTAGAACAAATGATAATAAAAAAAGTAAAATGAAAATATGGACTTAAGAATAAGTTAATCATTTTTACGTATTACTTAAAGTTTTTTTTTACTTTAAATCATACTATTAAGTTATTTTACCAAACATAGTTAATTTACTTAATGACTTGAATTAAGTTATTAAGTCACTTTAAGTCATTAAGTTAGTTTACTAAACACACACTTAATGTGTTAGAATCAATAATAAGATTAATAATTTTTAAAAATAACTTGAAAATCAAATAGTAATTCAATTAATACCATAAATAAAAATTAGTTTATAATGATTCTAATTTTCCTTTTCTACGTAGAACCTTATGTTTATATATTTTTTTTCACTTGACAATTACCTTCAAATTAAGACCGACCTAATTCTTGGATTCAATAATAAGTCTAATAATTAAAAAAAAATTAAACTCAATTAGTATTAAGAATTTATTGATAAAAATTGATTCACGATGATTCTATAATTTATCTTATGCACATTATTATATTTTTATAAAATTTTTAATAAACTTCAAATTAAATGATGCTTTGTATTTAATTTATTAATGGGTTTAATCATTTTTAAAGAAAATTTAGAACTCATAAAATATATTTGATTACTAAAAAAAATAATAAACCAAAATGGATACATTATGAGTTATAACTTTACAATTTCTCATATATAAACAATTATATTTTTTTAATCTTCTCACTAAATAAATAGATTTTAAATTAAGTAAGACATAATTAATAATTTAATTTTTTTAATCTACTAATTTTTAAGAATAATTTGCAATTCAAAAATTTGATAAAATTAATTGTAGAATAAAGGGATATTTGGTTAAAAGTGCCAAAATAAGGTGGTATTTGGAAAAATGACCTCTGCCTTTTTAAAACCTGAAGAATGACCCCTCTTGGACTAAATTACCCTTGAAAAAAAAGAGAAACCTTTGAAATTCAAAAGAGAAGAAAGGAAGAGAAAGAGAACAAACCAAGGGTTCTCTCTTGAATGGTAGACTACAATGCACTCTATGATCTTCTGATATTTTTTTTTTTTGTTTTTTTTTTGTTTTTTGTGGATTTGCGTATTGTTGTTGATTATTTGTGTAAAAGGATTCTAAAAGGTTTTTCATTTGATTGAAGTGAGAATTTTTTTTCTCCAGTTTCTAAAAAAACGCGAGAAAAGAAGAAAACGAAACGAAGTGGAAGAGAACCGAAAAGGATCTTGAAAAAAAAAGAAACCTTTGAAATTGAAAAGAGCATAAAGGAAGAGAAAGAGAATGAACCAAGAGTTTTCTCTTGAATGGTAGACTACAACACACTCTTTGGTCTTCTGATTATTTATTTATTTATTTATTTATTTATTTATTTATTTATTTTTTGCAAATTTGAGTATTGTTGTTGATTATTTGTGTAAAAGGTTATTCATTTGATTGAAGTGTGAATTTTTTTCTCCAAATTTTGAAAAAAACGCGGGAAAGGAAGAGACGAAGCGAAGTGGAAGAGAACCGAAAAAGGTCTTGAAAAGTATGTTTATTACTTTGAAATAGTTTGTTTTTTTAGATTATTCTCTTTGTTGATTTCATACATTCGCTTGAGGTGTGTGTTTTCTTTCTGGATGGTTTCAGAAAAAATGCGAGAGAAAGTAATGGGTTTATACGTTCATTTTTTGTTAAACATAAATATAAGGGTTTTTCTTAAATTTGTTAGCATATTCCTCTTTCATTTTGAACTTTGAAAACACATTAGTCTACCAAAGAAGATATCTAGTTGAATTGAAAAAAAATGTCTTTAGTTAGATTTCTTGGCTATTTTATTTTGATGTTTTGCTCTAGTTGTTAAGATTTTGAAGCATGATGTTGTGGCAAATGCTCTGTTTCTATAGTGTAGAAATCTAGTAGAAAAGTGACAAATGTGTTGACCAATTTGGTCTTGTAAAGAGTTAAGTTTTAATTAAGGATATTCAATTGAACTGTACTAGGGTTAAGTTTATTTTCCAAACAACTTAACAATGGTTAAGTTTCAGTTAAAAAAAATTTACTTGAATGAAACTAAAGTTAAGTTTTTAAATAAAGAACTTAATAGGAGTTAAGTTTTAATTGAGGATATACACTTGAACTACACTAGGGTTAAGTCTAATTTACAAGTAACTTAACACTCGTTAAGTTTGAATTAAAACAAATGTTCTAAACTTAACTGTAGTTATGTTTTTTTAATAAAGAACATAGTAGGAGTTAAGTTTTAATTGAGAATACTCACCTGAACACATTTGTTCTCCCTGGTGATTGGAAGAAACATTTCATTAGTCCCATAGGAAAATGAATTTGTTTCTGTTCAACCCCCCAGGTGGAGATATTGAAGGTATTGCTGAAGTCTTTTTCCATGAGCAGTGTTGGAAGAATGATTTTGATTTCTTTTCCAAAATTCAAAACCTTTTTTTAAAGTAGTTTTGGTTTCTATCATAAAGTGAAAACAATACTTCTTCTATGAGCATTCATGTCAATTATTCTCCTTTTGTGTTGCTTAACTTTTAAGTAATGGAACCAATATGATATACATGAATAGCTATTCTTTTCTATTAATGACCAAATTGGAGATCATTGTAGTCTTTGCCAATTAGGTGTCTAGTTTTTTAGCAGTTTGGGAAAAAAAATCTTTTCCTATTTGTAGTTCTTTTCCCAATGGATAGGAAGTTGGTTTAACTGAAAATCTCAATTTTCATCAAACAATTTGCATCCCTTGCCTATCTACAGTTTCCATTTTTCTTGTATAGATTGAGAAGAAAATCCTTGTTTTCCCTTGGATGTGAACCAACATTAAGAAACACCCCATCAAGGTCTAAACCTAGTTTGCTTTTATTAGATCATAAGTGAGATTTGCTAAATTTGGGACCTAGTTGGTCCTACAATGCAAACCACAACATTGAAATTGTAATCTCTAACAAAAGTCATGACAAAGAATGATCCTAACTAAGGACTGAAATATTACTCACAACTAAAATATTGAGTTAGATGATGTATATGCATAGCCAAAATACTTCTACCATATGCTTTCTATAAGTAAGGATGGTCCTTTAGAACTTCATTTATATCTAGACATAGATGCAAGGAAAAGTAATATGACATGGACTCATGATTAGTTCTTAAAATTTAGGCATGAATAACCAAAGTGTTTGAACTCATTAGAAAATCATGTGCATCATGCAATCTCTTTCATCCATAAAAGATTTAAAACAATTCAATGAAAAATGTAGTGTAAGTTTTATGAAAATGAAATTTTCTAAAAATTGTTTCTAAGGTGATGTAAAAGAATGTTATACAATGGTCTCTATTTCTCTCTTTATATATATATATATATACTTAGTATAAACTTATGGATTTTAATAAGCAAATGCATGATTGTTATTTGAATATTTTTTGTATTTATTTTTCAGGGACAAGGAAAAAAACTTAGATTTGCAATCTAGTATAACTCCAAAAGTGATCATCCTAGAAAGTGATCAAAGTGAACTACTCATCTTTAATGCCAAATACTGAAGAATCCGATGAGAAGGTTTGTATTTTTGGTACTATTTGGGATGTTAATGTGTTGATGATTCTTGTATATGAGATTACTCCTTCAATAGCAAAATATATATATATATATCTATTGCATTTCATATGCTAAAAATATACCAAATAAGTTAAGCCTAGATAATAAGTCTATAGATGATATTATATCTTAAGTTTGCCATAAATAATGAACTAATCAAGTTATTTTTTTTATATGTTAATCAAAATATTCATTTAAACTAAACTATAGTTAAGTTTTATATACAAAGAACTTAACCAAGGTTAAGTTATTGAAAAATAAAAATTCACCTGAACTTAACCAAGGTTAAGTCTCATTGAAAAATAACATAACTGTAGTTAAGTTATCAGTTAAAATATTTGAAACTTGCTTACAATATAATTAATTGAATCGGTTTTTTCATTTTAGTAGAAGTAGTAAATTTTTTTGTAATTTATTTTAGTTCATGCAGAATGTTTATAACTCTTAAAATATTTTCTTAATGTGAAGCACAATGTATGTGACTTTGCAGGCTACCACTTCTTCAGCAATCTTCATATAGAAAATACGTAATGAAGATCACTTTCCATCTAAGGTGGCTTGCTTATCCCACATTATTGCCATTGACAATATAAAGAAGAACTTGAATGAAACCCAACTAGAGATGTTTAAAATATCTTGTTTTGACCACTTCTTGGGTATGGCGGATTTGAAATTTTCTGCTCAAATTGTGCATAATATGTTGTTACGCCAATGTGACATTAAAAAAAAAAAAAGATGATATGTGGATACTTATTCACTCTAAAGGTTTGAGATTTAGTGCATTGGAGTTTGCATTGATAACCAGGTTGAAATTTGGGAAAATTTCACAATTTGACATAACATCTTTAAGGATAAGAGATCAGTATTTCAATAGAGAGAATAAGATTCGCAATGATCGATTGGAAGAGGTTTTCATCACATTATGTAAGAAAGGAAAAAATAATGAGCACAAAAAAGACAAAAAATAAGTCAAAGTTAAATGGGAAATCAAATCTTGATGAAGACATTGTGAAGTTAGCATTGTTTTACTTTGTTGAGCATGCTATTAGGAAAAGAATGGAAGAATTTGATAGATTTACAATGGGTTCAATTTGTTGATAATTTAGAGGAGTTCAACAAGTATCCTTGGGGGAAAATTTGCTATGAAAGAACATTATTTGGGTTGAAAAGGGCTTTGGACAAAAAATAGTCAAAATATGTAGAGAAAAAAAAAGGGGGGAATGCATCATATGAAGCATATGCACTTGTTGGATTTCCATATGCCTTTCAAATTTGGGCATATGAAGTCATTCCATTGCTTGGAATGAAATATGAATGAAATATGCAAGTCGCATTGGTAGAAGTTTTCCCAAAATTTTAAATTAGACAGGGACTGCAACTCCAAAGTACACTGAGATTCAATCATTATTTGTAGAGTCAAATGTGAGTGATATCTTAATTTTTGCTTATATTTGCTTTCTTATTTACATAACCATGTTCTTATTATTAATTACTTTCTTCTTATCTTGAATGATTAGTTATCTTTGCATTCCATACTCATTCCGACATTGGAAGAGCGTGAACAAGAGTATATGAAATGTTTTGAATTTGAAGCTCAGTCGGATGATGCCTTACAAGATAATATGAATGATTGGGAGAAAGATGAAGATCATGAGGAAGCTGAGGCTTATACTGCAGCAGCAGCAGCAGCAATGAAAGATGGAAAAGAAGGTGATAGTTCTAAATTACCTTCATTCAAGGTAACTAAAGTGAAAGTTATTAATATTATTTCACTATACATGTTTAAGAATGTTTGACTAATTTTATAATGTTTTTTCTTATGTAAAGGAATTGCTTATGATGTTCATCAACTTTCAAGAAAAGACAAAAGCAAATTTTAATGAAGTCAAAACAGAATTGAAAGAAATAGGAAGCAAGATTGATGGTTTGAGTGAGTTGTTGTTGGATGTTAGTAACATGTGTTACATTCTTTATTTTTTTATAAAACCAACAACACATTTTAAAATATATTAATATATTTCTATGCAATTTTAGATTAGAAACCCAAGAAGTGAGCCATATAATGCTACAATGGGGAATGATATGACGATGGACTTCAAATCAAAGTTAGGAAAATCTGAAACATTGGGAAAAGACAATAAGAAGGAGGCTTCAACAGATGATGCACAGAATGAAACACCGGTTAATGTTTTTTCACAATCTTATATTCTTTATATTTTTTTAATTACTAACAATGCCTTTTCAAATATATTTATATATTTATTTGTATGCAATTTCAGGTTGGAAAACCGAGTAATGAGCCATATACTACAACAATGGGAAATGAAACAACACTGGACTTCAAATCAAAGTTAGAAAAAATTGAGACATTGAGGAAAGACAATGATAAGGAGGCTTTGAAGGATGACCCACCTGATGCAACAGTTGTTCATGTTTTCCCACATCAACTATCACCGAATATCTTTAAGCGAATAAGATAGGTAAAGAAATCTCATCTACTGCAGCACCCATTTACAGATCCCACAAAGAGAAGGAAGTTATTAATGAGTAAGACTAACATAACATCATCAATCTTTGATCCATTGCGGCCACCATCAATGGAGGCAAATGTGACTTATACAGAATATATTAATGATGAGATTGAGGAAGAGTAAGTTATCTACAATATTGACTCAATTAATATATATATATATATATATATATATATATATATATATATATATAAGTTGACAAATGGTTTATTTCCTTATATGACATAAAGGTTTGAAGTGAACATCAAGTATACAAAGGTGGACCAAAAATGGTTTCAGAAAATAATGCTTCCTGGAGAATGGCTCAGTGACTCGGTTTGTGATTGTTGCCTACATTATTCATTAATATACATAATTTGTTGGATTACTAATTATTATTCCTTATAATTTTCAGCATATTGATGTCGCTTTATACTTTTTTCGGAAAAGGAGGATACTGAACTCTGATGTGTTTACACAAAAATTCACCACCACTGACACATTATTTTAGGTATGCATATTAGTGCATTTTAACTTTGTTTCACTTTGTTTTTAAAGTTATATTCACCACTTCTGATTATTTTTTCCTTATGTAGCAAAAAGTAGATAATTGTTGGAGGATGAATCAAAAGACATGGAACAAATACATTTTACCGGAAGATGACATCCTCATCGATTATGCCATGGGTCTTTATCTTAGGCCTTCTTTGAAATGGTCTGAGGTTGATGTCATACATGTTCCTATCAATCTAAGGAACACACATTGGGTATTGGGAGTTGTCCACCTTCGTAGTAGGAGAGTTTACATTTATGACTCCTTAAAGTCAATTAACAAGCCCAATAGATTGAAAACACTCGTCACACCCATAACAATGATGTTACCACGTATCTTAAGTGCTACAAAATACTATGGGGAGAATGGTGACCTCAAGGGTGAACGTGCGTGGGACATTGAGAGATTGAACAACATTCCACAACAAACAAAGGAGTAAGTACAATATTTTCCATGCCAACACACATATTTCATTATATATACAATAATATTTAACATTGCTAACATCACATTTTTTGTGTTCATGCAATGGTGATTGTGGTATGTTTTTGTTCAAATTTGCAGAATTCCTGATGCACAACCATCCAATGGATACACTAACAGGCGAGCGAATGGATTGGTTTCGTGAAAAGATGGCAGTGGAGTTATTTTTCCATAAAGAATTTCCTATGTGATCCTACTATTGTAAATGGATTGTAATTGGATAGTGGAAGATGTTTCTATGTAATGACATTGAAGTTTTTTGTTTAGCAAATTCCTATGTTATAGCACATATTTAAATAGTTACATATTTTTCATACATCCAGAGAAATGAATGGTTGCAAATTTTTTTTTTTATAAATGTGACTGTGTTATGATTGTTAACATGTTTGAATTTATTGTAGTAAGCATAATAATAGAAACTTATATTTCAATGTAGAACTCATATATTTTTTGCTCAAACTTAACGGGTGTTAAGTTACTTGTAAAATAAACTTAACCCTAGTGCAGTTCAGGTGAACATCCTCAATTAAAACTTAACTTCTACTATGTTCTTTATTAAAAAAACATAACTACAGTTAAGTTCAGGACATTTGTTTTAATTCAAACTTAACGAGTGTTAAGTTACTTGTATATTAGACTTAACCCTAGTGTAGTTCAAGTGTATATCCTCAATTAAAACTTAACTCCTATTAAGTTCTTTATTAAAAAACTTAACTTTAGTTTCGTTCAGGTAATTTTTTTTTTAACTGAAACTTAATCACTATTAAGTTGTTTGGAAAATAAACTTAACCCTAGTACGGTTCAGTTGAATATCCTCAATTAAAACTTAACTCTTACTAAGTTCTTTAGTATAAAAACTTAACTTCACTTTTGTTCAGGTAAGTTTTTATAACTTAAACTTAACCATTGTTAAGTTCTTTGTAAAAGAAACTTAACCCTAATGCAGTTTAGGTGAATATCCTCAATTAAAGTTGTATATATGAATGATCTCAACATACATAATGTGTCTGATCTTAACATCAATAAAAGATTAAAACATCTCCAAATATGTATGATCAAATACTAACTAGACTAGCATTCCAAAAAAATAAAGAGTTCACTTGTCATTTCAAATGAGTTGGTATTGAGGGATGAACTTAAACTTCATTTTTAAGCTTTAAGTTCATCATTCAATTAAAAAAGACTGAATCAAAGTACGATTACATGTTTTGTGCCCCTATTCACAATATACAAAAAAATTACAATATCAAATCTTTTATATGCCCAATCATCATCTACAAAAAACAACAAAAAATTCACCATAAAATTGGCTTAGTGACAATTTCATTCATTCTCTGATTGTAAGGAGCAATCTTGCATGCCTATTTCGGTGTGTCCACTGTTATCATTCTGATAATGCAGGGGGATTGGTCGTTTGCATGACTTTCGATTATGACCATAATCACCACATCGACCACATCGCCGTTTGCGCTTACCCTCTCCACCTGAAAGGATTCTTTCCTTCCTTGGTCTTCCTGTTAGCCGCCTTGTTTTCAGTGGTAATACAACTCTACTGCTTACATCATCAGGTATCATCCAATCCCTTTGATGTCTAGGAGGATGGATGGACTCAGCATATGAAGATAATAATGAGTTCACTGTGTAATATTTGGAGCATAAAGGATAGCATGACATATGTGCATATCTAAAAGCAGCAATAGCATGTGAACATGGTATGTGATCAAAATCAAAACGTCGACATGTGCATGAATGATTATGTAAATTCACATGATCACTGACACCATTATATTTAACATTATACTCCATCGAGTTGATTGCTTCAACTTCATATGTTGATGATGTATTGTACCTTACATGAAGCTCTCCATCAGCCCATGTTGTTAGCTCAGTTGCCATTGACAATGCTTGTTGTTTACGGTTTGCAAACCATTTTTGAAGTAAATTTCTTAACTCTTCAATTAACTGCAAAATAGGAAGATCTCTTGCATCTTTTAACACAACATTCAAACTTTCAGCAATCCCTGTGGTCATAATGTTATATCTTTTTTTGGTAGAATGTGAACGTGCCCATCGCTCAACACCTGCATCTATTATATATGTTGCTGCTTTTGGAGAAATCATTTGTAGTTGCCCAAATATAACATTGAATTCTAACAAACGGTATGTATAAGCAGCATCATGAAACAACTTATGAACTTCGACATTTTTAAACTTTGTTTTGAGGTTTTGCTTCATGTGATAAGTGCACACACCATGGCTTGCATGAGGAAAAACTTTTCGCACAACTTTTTCAATGTTGTTGTGACGATCTGAAACCACCACGAGATCATCAACATGGCCAATTTCTCCATGCAATTTTTTTAGGAACCATTCCCAAGAAGCATCATTTTCAGAATCACCAATTCCAAAACATAAAGGATATATCTGATTATTTCCATCCTTACATGCAGCAACAAACAAAGTACCTAAGTACTTTGCCTTCAAAAATATTCCATCGATTGTAATGATAGGCCTTATTGATGTACAAAACCCAGAAATACATGCACCAAGAGCCATAAAAAAATACTTAAATTGATTGTCGTGGTCAATAACTATATCAGTAATGGTACCAAGATTTTTTTGCTCCAACACATAACAATTAGATGGTAAAGCACTATAGGACTCCTCTGGTGATCCTCTAATTGAACTTAGAGCAAATTCTCTAGCTCTCCAGGCCTTATCATAGCTTATCCCCACACCGAACTTGTTTCGAATATCAGCTACAATGTCTTTTGGTCGATATTGACGACAACCCCTTGATATATTTCTCTTGTGCTTTCACCCATCAACCAACTACTTGCATGACGATGATCACAGGATATCATATCCAAGCTACAAGTGTGTGTTGAATGATATTTCCTTATTTAAAATAGATCAGAATTTCCCAACTTGATTGCACGAAGTCGCCACTTTCATTCTTTGTCGACACATCCAATAGATAATAACTTAGTCGAAGATTTTAATGTTTTGATCTGAAACTTTCTTTTCAAAGCAATCATGCACAACTTCTTCTGCAATTCTTTCTTATTGGAGTATATTTGGTGCTCTTCCATGTAGTCATCACCAATTTCACTATAACCAATTATAAATGGTTCCTCTATGCTTTCTTTTGCATGACTTTCATATTCCATTACTGCTTTTTCCATTACATCAATTTGCATTACTTGGCTATCCTTGTTCGGGTTGACATTCATTCCACCATCTTCATCATCCTTGTTCATATTCAAGTTATGAGAATCAAAACAATTAAGTGGGTCATAACTTAACCTTGTTCTATTTTCATCATCAAAACCACTCAAAGATTCACTACTATTTATGAATATTGGGTCCATATTGATTTCTTTCTCAACCCCAAATAAAGTATGAGAGTCAAAATCAATGTTGATGATTGATTCATACCCATGATTGGCACTTCTTTTCTCTATTGTGATACATAATGGAACTGGCAACTTACCATCAGTACAATTTAAACAAATGAAAATTTTCACATCTCCATCATCTCTTAGCTGTATAGGAGTGGATGGTATATTGCCATTGAATACATACTTCATTGAAAGACTGTGCTCTGTTGGATCTACTTTCAAAATGTGACAAACAATCTTCAATAATTCTTCATATGTTGTAGTCTTCTTAAGTTCAATGCCTTTACCTTGGCAACCTTCAAAGTAGTATATGTTTCCATTTTGCACCCAATCTCCTTCACACAAAAGCATTATTCCCACTTCATCAATCACTATAACAAAAATAAATAAATAAATTGAATTATTGATACAAAAAGACAATATTAAAATAGTAGTTATTTGGATAAGTAACTCAATCCCGCAAAGTTGTAGATTAACATGTTGAACTGTACTCAACTATCTTCAAGTTTTATATATAAAGAACTTAACACTAGTTACGTCCAGTTTTTACATGTTAAATACGAACTTTACTCTTTTCATACAAATCTTTTTAACAAAAAATTTCACTCATGTTAACTCTAAAAATTTCATTTTTTTTCCCTACAACCAAATAAGTTGAGAATAGCAAAACTAAGGTAATTTTTTTTTTCCCAAATGGGTTTGCATACCTTCATTCGACCTTGCCATATGTTTTTCTTTAAATCTGCTCTGCTTCTATTACCTCAATTGTGATGGTGGGTTGCAGTAATGGTGTATAAGGACATACTCACAATGTTAGTGAGAGATATGCAGATAGATTGTAGTACCGATGAGAGAGGTAAAACTAAAATGTTTTGCTTTTGGAGAGATATCATGTCTTTGGTGGGGGATCTTACTCTTCTCTGTTTCTCTACTTTTTTTTGCTTCTCTTCACTCAGTTTTATTAGTGGGTTACAGAGATGGTGTATAGGGATGTACTCACAGTGTACCGATGAGAGAGGTAAAACTAAAGTTTTCTGCTTTTTGAGGGATATCATGTATTTGGTGGGGATCTTATGTGTTTTTGGAGGGAAATAAATAAGGGTAAAAATGTCCAAATTAGGTCATCTCTCAAAACAATTAACTGGTGAGGTTACTTTTACAATTTTGCATTTATTTTGAGTCACTTATCCAAATAACCCTAGAATAAATCAAAGCATTCTAGAATACTTTGTGCTCGTAATTGATTGCTACATATTTGCATGTAATGAAAATTTTGGTTTGTTTATGTTAAAAAATTTAAACTTTATTTGTTTTTAAAATTATTTTAAATAAAATATTGTTATAATGAATATCTGTAAAATTTATTATTCAAATTTAACAAAAAAATAAAAAAACAATTATGAAGATATTAATATCTATATTTTTATAACATATACTAAAATATTATTTTTTTTATAAAAGAAAATATAATATATGATTTTGTTACAATATTTCTATTCATATTTTACTAAAAAAATATTTGTTTTATTTATTTATTTGTAATTAAAAAAGTATTTTTATTTTTAATAAGACATTAATTAAATTATAAATAGAATTTATAACATTCTTATAAAATTTAAATTAGAAAATTAGTTTTAAAAGCAACTTATTCAAACAAGTTTTTTCCTTTTTATTTTTTAAAAAGTGTTTTTTAAAACAACTTATCAAAATACTCTTATTTTTATAAAATATAAAAAAAAAATTAACTTAAAAATTATTTATCTATTTATTTATTTATTGAATTTGGAATCAATAAAAACATAAAAAATATAAAAATAAAAAGTGAACCCCATTTATTTTCAAGGAATCAACACACAAGATTTCTAGCTCTCAATGTGAGATTATTATGACTATTTATAATTGTTATAAATTAATTCCGTTTTGTATGTCTTTTATATATATATATATCTTAACACCTAATACATTTTTTGATTTATTTGATTCAATATTAATTTTTAATAAATTAATAATAAATAATTAGTGAGGGTTTAGAATATATGTATATATATATATATATATATATATATATATATATATATATATATATATATTCTTTAATTTATGTAAATAATAAATTTATTAATAATTATTTCACTATTAATAAATAATAAATAAATAATATATATATATATATATATATTATTTTATTTATGTAAATATTAGTAATAATTTATAAATTTATTATAAAAAATATTAAAATATATTTTTAATTAATAAAATTTTGATATGAATGTTCTCATTAGAGAAAAAAACCATTACTACAATAAAATATATTAATTTATAAACCATTAAAATATATTGATTTTTCAAGAAAAATTTACTTGTAATGAAAAATTATAAACCTTTTTTTTTTGTTATTTTCCTACTGATTCCCAATCTTTCTTTTCAATTTTTTTTTTTTTTTTTTTTTTTGTAATTTTTTATTTACTTTCGCGGCGCGGCGGCGCCTAACGGACAGATAAAGTCAGGTGAAGAGTACGCGCCCGTTTAACGGAAATTCAAATTTTAAACATTCCCGCGCTTACTTGCATTACAAGGATCCCAACGCCTATAAATAGAAACAGAAGAGATAAAGAACATAACAGTAAGCTTGTAGTCCTCTCTGAAGACCGCCTTCTTCTCTTGTTTTCTACTTCTTCTTCTTCAGGTTTGTTTCTTTCTTTATATTTTGGGTTTTTGCTTGAGGGTTTTGATTCATATCGAAGATGGGTTGGTGGATTTATATGGTATTTTGAATTGAGAATTGGAAATTTAAAGATTCTGATAGATATGGGTTTTGGATTGAAGTTTTTAAGAATTGGAAAGTTAAGGGTTTGATGGATGTGAAGAGATGAAATTATTTTATTTTAATTGATGTTTAGCAGCTATTCGTGGTGGATTTCTGTGTGTTTTAAATTGAGGATCATGGTGGATTTCTGAGGGTTTTAAATTGAAGATCATAGATTTAAGGGTTTTCTCGATGTTGACGTTAGGATTTTGAAGGATTTTTTTTGGTGCAGCAAACTTATACGTTCTACCTATGTATTTTTTGTGATATAGCCATGGACATCAAGCCATCAAGATTGGTTGGAGACAAAAATGAAAGGGGAAGAAGACGTGTGAACAACATGGTTTGTTCCTATTGGCTCCGTGGGAGGTGCAACAGAAACCCTTGTAGGTTCCTGCACCAAGAATTGCCCCAAAACACCCACTATCAAATTTCAAATCAGTTCCACAAAAACTGCTGGCAGAGGAATCCCGACTCTGATTCGAAGAGTGCATCAAGTTTAACGAGTCTGGATAGGTCATCAGGTTCAACAACTCCGAAGCGTTCATCAGCTTCAAATCAATCCCATAGAAACAACAGGGAGGGGACTCTCTATTCTGATCAGAAGGGTGAATGGGACTCAACTAATCTAAGGTGTTCATCAAGTCCAACAAGAGCAGGAAGTAGCTCTGGAAATGGAATTACACAGAAAGTAATTGGAGAAAGGGTCTGCAAGTACTGGCTACATGGAAATTGTGTGGAGGCAGATAAGTGCCAGTATCTCCATTCCTGGTTTAAGGGCCATGGGGTTTTCAAGTTGGCAGAGCTTAATGGGCACATCAAGGTAGTTGGTGCAGTAATTAAGATGGTGCTTTTGTTAATTGGTTAAATTGAACATCTTATCCATGAGAATTTTTTTTCTTTGTTCAGGCCATCTCAGGAATTGTGCTTCCTTCTGGCTCAGAGAAGCTCTATACTGCCAGTAGAGATGGGTATATACGGGTTTGGGACTGCCATACTGGTCAATGTGATGGTGTGGTCAATCTTGGAGGGGAAATTGGGTCCTTAATCAGTGCAGGCCCTTGGGTTTTTGCTGGAATAAAAGATGTTGTTAAGGTAAGATTGAAACACATCTTATTCCTTTTCTCTTCAATTTGTTTGTTCAATTCAGTTTAATAAGAATTTGATGTATGGGATCGTATCTGTGCTGGTACTGTTTCAGGCATGGAATATTGAGTCTTGTTCTGATCTCTCTCTTGACGGACCAGTTGGGCAAATTTATGCTATGGTGGTGAATAATGATATGCTATTTGCGGGGGCACAGGTAAATTTCTTGATAGTTTTAACTTTCTGTGTCCTTCTCTTAGGAATGGTAATGATTTGGTATATTATATGACCCCTTGAAATGACTAATGGAGTCCAACTTCCCATTCTGCTTTACAACCTGAAAATAGCAGTGTGAGAGAACTTGCACATTTGATTCCGACGCGCCCCCCCCCCCCCCCCCCCCCCCCTTTTTTTTTTCTTCTCTTTCGCTATTTCAACTTGTTGGGGTCACACTACAAAGTTATTTCTTATTTTCAATTTTTGGTGCTGCAGAATGGCACTATATATGCATGGAAAGCCAATAAGGAAAACAATGCTTTTGAGCCAGCTACAACATTGGAAGGCCACAATGGTGCTGTGGTTTCACTCACAGTAGGTGATGGGAGGCTATATTCTGGTTCCATGGACAATACAATAAGAGTAGGTTTAATATTGCTCAGTTGTTCCATTGTCATGGTTCATAATATTTCTTGATGAAATGTGTATATATGATTGATTATCATATTCCTTTCAGGTGTGGGATCTTGATACATTACAATGTATTCATACACTGAAGGAGCATGCATCAGTTGTGATGTCTCTTGTTTGTTGGGGTCCCTATTTAATATCATGTTCATTGGACCAAACAATTAAGGTCGGTTTCATTTCTTACATTTATTATATTCACCATGGATATTGGACTTGATGTCTGTTCTGATTCTTGTTTTGGTGCAGGTTTGGTTTGCTACTGAAGCTGGCAACCTGGAAGTGACTTACACACGCAATGAAGAACATGTAGGTTATTGTCATTCAGTTCTTTTTATATCTTAATTTATGAACTGTGGATTTTGGTTTGCTTCTTGGAACCCTTTTATCAAGGGAATGATGGGTGGTAATGCTGATATATTTCTGTCATAATGCTGTTATACTCTGCTTCTTGTTACAGGGTGTGCTATCTCTTTTTGGTATGAACAATTCGGAAGGGAAACCAATATTGTTGTGCTCTTGCAATGACAATTCTGTGCGGCTTTACGAATTACCATCGTGAGTATAACCATTACTTTCTAGGTTTTATTTCCCTTCTTAATTCCATTATTCTTTGTAAACAGAACATTCTTCCCTGTTTCTTGGTTGACTAATTTTATTTGTTGTGGCATAGATTCACTGAGAAGGGCAGGATATTTGCAAAAGAAGAAGTCCGAGAGATTCAGATAGGTCCGGGGGGACTTGTTTTCACTGGGGATGGAACTGGACAAGTTGATGTTTGGAAATGGCAGGCAGAGCCAACTTCATTGACATCTGAATGATGGAAGGCAGTTGTTATCTCCAGAAAGCTATGCTCTGATTCTGGTTTGTCAATATAATCATTCACACGCAGAATTCTCTTTGTAGTAATCTTACAAACTGTAAATTTGTAATCTCCACTCATTCAATGAAAATTCATTTTGTCATATTAGTATTGTCATTGCCAACTCTTTGTTTCGAGGGTTAGTTCATTTACCATTGCTCCTAAGTCGTGCCCAGAAACTGGCATTTTAGCCTTTTGGGAAGATTCAGGTTTTGAACAAGCACCTCTATTACTTGTTTTCTTTAGTCTGACTCAGAATATGTGAAGATGCATCTTTTTGAGCTGGCATTTCATCTTCCTGATGCCAGACCTCTTTTAATTCTATATGAAAAAGGGGAATTGAGAAGACATTAGATCAGCTAAATTACAAGCTGAAAGAAAAGATATTTTAATGGTTTCACAGGGGAAGATTGAAAATAACTACCAAACTAGACAACCTATTTGTTCTAAATCAGATCCTATGAATTTTGACACAGAAAAGAGAGTTGGATTGTCGAGGCTGGAACTATGAGAGAACCCCACCAAATAATAGCCGCTACTTTTTTGGGGAATTGCCATTTCTGTAGAAGCAAATAGAAAGGAAACTCCCAGTGCATAACAAGAGGCAGCTCATCTAAGTTCACTCACCAACTTGGAAAGCATATAAATCTAGTTCCAAGTTCGATAGCCAAGCAAGTCAATCTTCTGTATTTCCATCAGTAGGCCTGAAGAGTGGACACACATAGAAATATATTACATTCATTATAAGTTTATAACACCAATTACTGACAAAAGGCTTTCCATAAAATTCAGAGGAAGAGAGTAATCTACAGTTTATGACATTCAAGTGCCTTGAGATATAATCAAAATATAACATAAGAGCAACTTTCTTTTTTCATCTACAGTTTTACCAACTGCAAGATTCTCATAAACACAATTGAAAAACAATTCATTGTTCTTAAGCTAGCAACATTCTTCAGTCAAGTCCTCAGTCAGCAAGCCATACCGGCTTAACACTCCCCAATCAAGCTGCCATGAATATCTTGAAAGCCCTGGACTGGACTCCACAGAGCGATAACAGACTGATGGCTTGTATTTAGATTGTCATACAACAACTTTCCCCTGTCTCTTCATGCACTGGTAGAAATAACCAGTACAGCCTGATTGACGCTTAACAGCCGGTACTGGTCAGTCAAGTCATATGCTTTAAGCCTCACAAAGAGAAATGCCACTGCCCCAAGTAGATGAACCTGGAATTGTTGTCAATATTTTGATTCCCAGGAAATGAGATGTCCTCCAATTTCTGTTTCACAGGACAACTGACATACTTGGAATCAGATGACAAGATTAACCATGTTGTTCAATATTCAACATTGGAATTTCTATTTGAGTTTCCCAAAAGCAATTAGCAGGGTGGGTAATCACAATGGTCATCAATATCTCTGCCCAGAAGAAAGACAATGAATTCATGCTATTGAGATTGAGAATAATGACTAATCAACCTTGGATTCTTTGACTTAACAATCTTGCACTATAATTGAGAATCTAGCAGAGTTAAGAGCAATTGCGCATGAAGGGGTTTATTAGAACATGATATTCATTGTAGGCTCAAATTCTAATACTTTAATAACCTTTTAGGAAAATTGAGAACTTAATAAAAGTCGTAGAATTTTCAAATATAATAATGTATTGGATTTTGGCAGCTCAATGTATCTTTTTTCAATGAAATTATAATTTAATACACTTAGTTTGTTCATAAAAATTTACGTATGAAACTATAGTTCAATATGCTTACTGATATCCTACATCGAATAAGAGAAGTTTCTGGCACAATATATGTAGTGAACTCTTCTTAACCATGTCAATACGTTTTAAAGTTGTGAGAACCTATTAGGTTCAAAATAAACAATATCTACATAAGAGGGAGCAAATCATTACACTTACTGTATTCATGAAAGTAGAGAGCTGACTACAATGATAGTGTAGTTTACTTGACATAGAACAACTAGCAAGTTGAGAATGCTCTAAAAGGACATGCAGTAGCTAGCTAAAGCAAAGGTTCCCTCATCATGAGATAACTAGCCTGGTTTGATTCACCAAAGGCTGCCTCAAGATCTTCTCATGGAAGAGAGTAATATTAATTTTCCTACCAAAAACTTCCCAAATAATGCTTGAAGGTGCCATAATCTACAGCTCAAGCCAGACAAAAAGCAAAAGGCATCACTGTCAGTAAAATACCAAGCCTTTACTATCTCCAATTGTTTGGGCAGTTCTGTTTTCTAACCTTTCATTTCACAGTGTCACTATCAGCATTCAACAAATGACTACAAACCTTATGGTCTTAACTCATCACACAAAAGTCACTTTGAGGTTGGATATCGCTTCATTCAATTCTTGTAACTCAACAAACCCAGTTGAGAATCTGTTTCCCTAGGGTATACATCTTTGTAGTACATTTGATTAGGATCAATGGAATATGTCATATGCACATAGTACAAGAGACTTGACCATGCCATATGTCATTTGACTTAGAGCAATGGAATGTATCATATGGCATGGCTACTCAAGTACTAGCACAATATCACTTTGGAAGAACTTGTTCTGTGCACAAGTAGAATATAAGCGGTTGAAGAATTGGAGATCAATTTCTCATTAACAAAAAAATTTATACAAAGCCTTTGATTGTGCAAAGCTTTATCAGGTTCAAGTAAATACATTTGTTGAGGCGGGAGGGAGTAAACTTATGACTTGAATCAGTTCTAGAGTGGATTCTGCACTTGAGAGATTGCCTCTTGAAGATAGCTGAAAGTTTTCTGGTAATTCAAGAATCCCATAAACCAGAAGTCAAAGTTATCAACGGTAACAATTTCCATGTACTTCTGAGAAGGATTTTTCACATTCTCGCTTTGGTTGGCTCTCTTTATCTTTCTTAGTGGGATAGAGACCTGCACAAAAGAAAATGAATTTACTTAGATGTTCAAACATCATGGAAAGAGAGATGGGTTGACATAGAGAGAGTCATGTAAGTAACCCCACCTTGTAATGGATTCTAACCAATTCACCATTTGGACAAGAAAATTTGATTGATCTTTCACTGAAAAAGGCAACCCTTTGAGTAGAGATAAAGAGGAGGCCTGCTATAGGGCCTGCTGTTGTCCATAAATAGCATTGGGAAGCCTTCAATAGTTTCTCTCCTTCTCTAACATCAAAAATTTGGTTGAAAACTCTCTTCACTCCCCCAAGTTGAAGAATCCTAGCCCCCAAGCTCAACTTTCCCTTCACAGTTTCAGAGAACTTAGGCCCTAATCTCACTGCAGTTTCACAAACAAAATTGTTAAAATCAGGATGACTCTTAATCTTAACTGTAGCAAAATACAAACAGTTACCAACTTACCATGCTCTCGAACTCCATCCACAAAATTGTCTGATTTCTTATTATTTTTGTTCATCCTATAATTGGTTGAATCCATTTTTTCTGCACTTTCAAGACAACTCCATTAGCACAAAAAATTCCCTTTTGAAGTCTTCTATAACTAAAACAACTGACAAGAAAAGTGAAGAGAGAGAGAGAGAGAGTTTTACTTGGGATGATTGCCCTAGAGTCATTTGAAGGAGATGGCTTATCATATTGGCAGCTGACTGGGATTCCAATAACCTGTTCTTGGAGTTGGTTCTTCATATTTCTAGAAGTGCCAACAATTCAGTATCTCTATCTCCAGCTACCTTGTTAGTTGTCTGCAACAAGTCTGGAATGCTCTACTTTCAAGAGATTGAAGAAATGCTTTGAGGTTGATCAAAACCAGTAAAATGCAGGTGCATTTAAAGGGATACAAATGGTGGGCGAATGTTTAACTTTTAGTTGATGACTCATCCATTGCCTATCGACATGAATAAAGGCACAGACATGAACTTTTTGAAAAAAATAACTTACTCAGAAACAGTCTGAGATGACGGTGTGTTCGGCCATTTTTGAAAAGCTATTGTAAGAAAGACCTATTCTTCTTTTGTTCAATTCTCCAAGAGATCCCAAGAAAAGTGTATTTGGTTAATTATGGTTAGACATGTATAAATCCTAACATATATTTGGTCAGCAGTTCAATCATTCAATCCTAACAAGCACCATGTATTACTTCTTTTCTTTAAGCTGACTCAGAGAGTATGTGAAGATGCCTCTTTTTGAGCTGGTATTTTAGCTTTCTGACGCCATACCTCTTTTAATTCTATATGAAAAAGGGGAAATGAGAAGGCAATACATCAACCATATTACAAGCTTAAAGATAAGATATTTTAATGGTTTCACAGAGCAAGATTGAACATAACTACCAAACTAAACAGCCTCTTTGTTCTAAAAGATTGAAAATGGAAGGGTACTCAGACAGAAGTTTTCAGGAATTGCCCCGGGCATTAGTGATTCTATAACTTAAGATAGCATTCATGGTAGTTGTGGGAACAACCAGACCTATTCTAGACAAAAAAACTCTTGAGAGCTTGGATTCACAGAAGAATGAAATTCTTGGATATATCCAATGTGAGGAAAAGGAAAGGCACTTAAAGGAGCAACCTATGAATTCAAGTGTTGATTAAAGTGGTCAGAAAAGGAAAACTCACTATTCATAAACTGGATAGGACCAACCTGCCACATGCTTATCTCATGCTTTTTAGCAGTCTTTTTTATCATCCCTTTTATCCTCATCCTTAAATTTTAAGGAAAAGGGGTGGCAGACCAGGCTGATTAATGATGTTTCACCCTTTTCCAAATGGCAATCTCTACATTAAACCACTAAAAATTTTAAAGTCTAAGGCCTATGTTGAACGACACAGTGTTGATGAATGATACAATGAATCTTCTATTTATAATTTATAACAATATCCAAGGGACCCTAGCAAGATTCATAACGAATCCTTTATTCCCCACAGATTACTGATGCTGTGGATTTGGGTGGCCCATTGCCTTGCTTTAAGGGACCCCAGCAAGTTTCATAATCCTAAATCAACAGTGAGAACTTGTGAAGTTTGGAGAATCTAGAACAAAGGGGGTCCAGGAAAATTGGTGCCAGTAAAATAATAAATAATAGTAAAGAAAGAAATCATCAAAATTTTGGTCTTGTTCCTCAGGCGGTCTTTTGTTTGAGGGGAGAAGCATAAATCAGATCCTATGAATTTTGACACAAAAATGAGACATAAGATTGGTAAGACTGGAACAAAGACAGAACCCCACCAAATAATAATGGCTACTTTTTTGGAAGGCATGACATGTTAGCTGCTGGAAGGGAAGATTCACTTTTATTTGGGACTTGCCTTTTCTGTAAAGCAATGGAAAGGGAACTCCCTGTGCATAGGAAGAGGTAGCTCATCTAAGTAAACTCACCAACTTTAAAAGCAGACAAATCTAGTTCCAAGTTCCAAAGCCAAGAAAGGTCATGCTTCGGCATTTCAATCAGTAGGCCTGAGAATGGACTCACGTTGAAATATAGAAATACCAGCTTAACAGTCCTCCACTCAAGCAGCCATATGAATATCTTGAATGCCCTGAACTGGTCTCAATAGGGGGCTTCAGACTGATGCCTTGTACCATGTTCGTCACCTCAATGAAAGCAGATTGAATCTCTATTTAGATGACAATGCAACAAGTTTCCCATCTCTTCATTGGCTGGTAGCAATAATCAGCACAGCCTGATTGACACAAAACAACCGATACCAGTCAGGGAAGTCATATGTTTTAAGCATTACAAAGAGAATTTCAATTAAACATTCGCATACCTAACCCCTATTAGATAAGTCTGGTGTTGCTGTCAAATACATTGATTCCAAAAAAATGAGATGTCCTCCAATTTCTGTTTCACTGGACAACCGGCAATGACATTGGAGTTTCTATTTGATTTTCTCCAATTTGGAAGGGAGATGAAATTGCTTGAGACTGCAATTAGTGTTTTTGATTGCCAGTGGCAGTCACAATCGACATCAATATCTCTACCCAAAAGGGAGGAAATGAACTCATTATCGAGACTGACAAGCTTGACTAATCGACCTTGGATTGTCTGACGTAAGGAACTTGTGTTGCAGTTGAGAATCCGTTACAGTTTGATGCTTCCTCGAGACAAAGAGACTTGTCCCAAGAGGCAAATCTGAATCTCCTCATGATTGGAAAATCAAAACGCAAAAAGGCAATGCTGATAACAAGTGAAGGAAGTGATTAGTTCTTCCAAACTGCCATAGCACAACCATGAACGAAGGAAATTTTCACTTAAGCATTTCATGATAAATGAAATATCTTGGTTTGCATATAGCCCTGCTCCAAATTGACCCTTGGAATATCCATTTGAGCAATCAACCAACAATTGATTGCACGCCCCAATATGCTAGTGTCTTGAGTTCGTATGCTATTGCCTCACCCTCATGTTAATGAGTTCTTTAGCTATTTCGATATTGGTGGTTTCCATGTCAGAGGAAATTGCTACTTGACATTGAAGAGAGATTCATCCAGGAGAAAAAGGAGAGATTATGGTACGAAAGACAACTAGGGAGAAAAGTACATCAAATGGGAAGATGGTTGGGCTGAGTGGAAACATGGAACAACAGGAGCAAATGGTAGTGGGTTGAGTTCCTAGGTGTGGGTTAAAGAAGACTTTTGGGAAGATCAATGGAGGGATTGGGAGTTTAGAGCCTCTTGACTCTGTGATATGACACACAGAGGGTGGTAATGGGACAAACGTAGAAGGTTGAACTTTCCAACGGTTGAACTCTTTAAGCACCTATTCAAGACCACTTGTCTTGCTAGCTTTTCTTTTGTTGCAACATAGCTTGTGTATAACTCATTGCAGAATAGCATCAATTAGGCGTGAGCGGCAGGATTCGAACCCTGCGCGGGCAGAGCCCACATGATTTCTAGTCATGCCTGATAACCACTCCGGACGCCCACTTGTTGCTCTCACCTGCTCTCCTTCATCTTTATTAAAGAGTCAAAAATATAGAACCACACAACAGTGACGTATCTTGCTATATTAGGAAACTTCTTCAGGAAAATTAATTGTCTTAATCTCATCAAATTAGTAAAAACTTAACCAAACAGTAATAATCTCTCCTGCTGGTAGGCTACGAGGTTGTTTGAAAATTTCTTGATAAAGGACAGACTCCACGCTAATGGTCTGGAATTCTTTTTCTTTGATAAGGAAGTTGGTGATTTTATCACTTCATCACCTCCAACTACACCATGGCCATACATGAGGCACAGCGACCATGGATTGGACAGCTTCCATCAATTGCATGTCAATGTGCCATCATATTATCACAAACCTTTTGCAAATAAGAAAAAAAAAAGGAAGAATAGTGAGCTTCTGGCTAAGATTCATCGCCTTGGCCACATATGATTCCCACTGTTGTTGTAGTTATCTGATATGATGCCCTTAACTCAGTGGCTTGTTTTTTCTGCACCATAGACATGGCGTAGTACAACTGATTGCTGCACCTTAATTGACTTGCCATCTACCTGTAATTATGGTTTGTTCACCTCAAAATTTTCCAAAGGAAAATCATTATTTAATTAAAGTTGTGGGGTTTTTGTGAGTTAGATCGGATGAAACCTCTTTTGGACTCATTATGATTATGATCATAACTTAATCTACACAAGCTTTAGTGTATGGTTATTATCTTGGTTGGAAGCAGGTCAACATGAAATTCTTTGAATCCAGCACTTTCAATTTGGACTATTTGGATTCAAAGATCAATTCTTTGCTCTTGCCAAATACATCGATATCCTACCTGCATGAATATGATACTATGTCCAGGAATCATGAAGTTTGAAGTGCTTGTAATAGAACTTAGAGCAAGTTATACCCTATTTACTTGACAAACTAATTACTTTTGTACCAAAAACATATATGTAAATTGTTGCATCATGTGTGATTAAAACTATTAATTATTCATGAACATAGTAAATCTAATTTTGATTTTTATAAACATTCTAAACTTTTATGGTAAGATAAAATGTTTTTCCCCACCTAATGTTGCATGTGTTGTACTCAAATTTCTTCTTCCGAGACTTTGATGTCTATATTTTAGTGTCTGTATGTCTATAGTAGTTTTGCATATGTAATTGCATTGTGTATCTTGTTGGACAGTGGTTTCTTTCGACAGCAGAGAATTTGAATCTAGTTGGGGAAAGAAATATGATATATTCATCTGATGTAGAAAGTTTGGCATTCAAAATTGTGCATAGGTTAAATAGAAAGGATTTTATTTTGGCGAAGGGTGGTCATGCAATGCAAATGGAGAAAGTTGTAGATGCATTAAAGGTCATGAATATAGGATTTCCACATGAATAGTAAGGATAGGAATCAAGTCAATTTAGGTATTACCTTGCACAAAACACAGCTATCACATAAGATGACTAACTGGAAACCTCAGTTGTTACGTTAAAGCTACTATACTATGTTTTATAAAGTGTGAGTTACATCTCTCCTTTTTAGATTGGTTTCACTGACGTCGCCTATTCACTTATCCAATTATTCTTCTGCTTTTCTAACGTTTGGGTTATTGCAATGGCAACAAAATGCAGGACTACTTTTTCTAACAACATTTACATGGAAAGGTGGATTTATGGGCTTTATTGAACCTGTTGATTGTATTCAACTGCAGAGCTAGAGATTTTGAGTAACTATATCAATCTTGGGAGTAGTTCAGAAGATTTTCATACACAAGCTATGTTGCAACAAAAGAAAAGCTTGACAAGACAAGTGGTCTTGCATAGATGCTTAAAGGGTTCAGCTGTTGGAAAGTTCAACCTTCTACGTCCGCCCCATCACCAACCTGTGTGTCATATCACAAAGACAAGAGGCTCTAAACTCCCAACCCCTCCACTTGACCTTCCCAAAAGTCCTCTTTAACCAACATACTGACTCCTTTTCAACTGTACCTCCTAAGAACTCTACCCACGACCACTTGCTCCTGTTGTGCCATGTTTCCACTCAGCCAAATCATCTTCCCTTTTCATGTGCTTTTCTCCCTAGCTGCCTTTCATACCATAATCTCTCATTTTTCTCCGGGATGAATCTCTCTTTAACGCCAAGCTGCAATTTCCTCTGACATGAAAACCACCCATATCGAAATAGCTAAAAGTGATTAAAATGAGGGTGAGGCAATAGCATACAAGCGTAAGACACTTGCATATTGGGGCATACAATCAATTATTGGTTTCTAGCTCAACTGGCAAGGGTCAATTTGGAGCAGGCTATATTCAAACCGAGATATTTCAATTATCATGAGATGCTTAAGTGAAACTTTCCTTTGGTCATGGTTGTGTTATGGCAGTTTGGAAGAACTAATCACTTCCACCACTTAATGTCAGAATTACCCTTTTACATTTTGATTTTCTAAGAAGTTTGCATGAAAATACCCCCAGCTTTTTCTAATCATCAGGAGATTCAGATTTGTCTCTTGGGACAAGTCTCATTGTCTCTAGGAAGCATCAAACAATGCCAGATTCTCAACTGCAGTGCAATTTCATTACGTCAAACAATCCAAGATTGATTGGTCAAGCTTGTCTATTTTGGGTTGAGATATTGATGTTGGTTGTTATAACCACTGGCAAACAAAAACACTAATAGCTATCTCAAGCAATTTCATCTTCTTTCCAAATTGGACTAGGGGAAATCAAATAGCAATTCCAATGTCATAATTGGATATTAAACTACATGATCAATCTTGTCATCTGATTCCAAGTGTGCCAGTTGTCCCATGAAACAGAAATTGGAGGACATCTCATTTCTTGGGAATCAAAGTATTCACAACAACTTCAGGTTCATCTACTGGGGTAATGCACAAGTCAATTGATTAGTTATGAGAATGTTTAATTGACATTTCTCTTTGTAATTCTTAAAACATATGACTTGCCTGACCACTATCGGTTATTTTGTGTCAATCAGGCTGCACTGATTATTGCTACCAGTCTATGAAGAGACAGGGGAAACATGTTGTATTGTCATCTGAATAGAGATTCAATTTGTTTTCATTGAGATGATGAACATGGATACAAGCCATCAGTTTGTTATTGTTCCACAAAGTCCTCTATTGAGACCAGTTCAGGGCATTCAAGATATTCACATGGGTGCTTGAGTGGAGTGTTAAGCTGGTATGGCATGCTGAGTTAGGACTTGACAGAAGAATGTCGTTAGCTTAAGACCAATGCACTGTATTTCAATTATGATTGTGGGAACTTTTCCATTGGTGAAACTGCTGATGAAAAAGAAAGTTGCTCTTGTCCTGCATGTTAATGTGTGAATTTATTTTGTTTTCCTCTTATGTTACATTTGATTATATCTTAAGGCACTTGAATGTCATAGGCTGTTGTGTGTGTTCCTATGTAAGTTATGAAAAGCCTTGTCTGTAATTGGTTTTATAAACTTATAATGAATGTTATACATTTTTATGTGTCCATTCTCAGGCCTACTGATTCAAATACCAAAGCATAACTTGCTTGTCTATCGAACTTGGAACTAGATTTGTCTGCTTTTCAAGTTGGTGAGTTTACTTAGAAGGGCTGGCTCTTCCCATGCACAGGGAGTTTCCTTTATATTGCTTTTATAGAAATGGCAAGTCCCAAATAAAAGTGAATCTTCCCTTCCAGCAGCTAACATGTCATGCCTGCCAAAAAAGTAGCCATTATTATCTGGTGGGGTTTTGTCTTACCAATATTAGGTCTCATTTTTGTGTCAAAATTCATAGAATCTGAATTATGCTTCTCCCCTTAAACAATACTAAAGACCGCCTGAGGAACAAGACCAAAATTTTGATGATTTCTTTTTTTACTATTATTTATTTTTTTACTGGCACCAATTTTCGTGGACCCCCTTTGTTCCAGAGTCTCCAAACTTCACAAGTTCTCATTGAGATTTAGGATAATGAATCATGCTGGAGTCCCTTAAAGCAAGGCAAGGGGCCACCCAAATCCACAACATCAGTATCCTGTGGGGGATAAAGGATTCATTATGAATCTTGCTGGGGTCCCATGGATGTTGTGATATATGAAAGATTCATTGTATTGTTCACCAAAACTGTGTCGTTCAACATAGGCCTTAGACTCTAAAATTTTTTTGTGGTTTTATGTAGAGATTGACATTTGGAAAAGGGTGAAGCATCGTTAATCAGCCCGGTCTACAACTCCTTTTCCTCAAAATCTAAGGATGAGGATAAAAGGGAAGACAAAAGGACTGCTAAAAAGCAGTAGCACATGGTAGGTTGGTCCTATCAGGTTTATGAATAGCGAGGGTCTTTACTTTTCTTCACATGGGAAATCTCCAAGAATTTCATTCTTCCGTGAATCCAAGCTATCAAGAGTTTTTTTGTCTAGAGCTGGTTGTTCCCACGATTGCTGTGAACTCCATCTTGAGCTGTAGAATCACGAATTCCCGGGCAATTCCTGAGATCTTGTGTCTGAGTCCCATTCCATTTTCAACCTTCTAGAACAAAGAGGCTGTTTAGTTTGGTAGTTATTTTCAATCTTGCTCTGTGAAACCATTAAAATATCTTATCTTGCAGCTTGTAATTTGGTTGATGTAATGCCTTCTCATTTCCCCTTTTTCATATAGAATTAAAAGAGGTCTGGCATCAGAAAGCTAAAATGCCAGCTCAAAAAGATGCATCTTCATGTACTCTGAGTCAGCTTAAAAAAAGGAAGACTGAACTGCTGACCACATATATAATATTATTTATATGTGTCCAACCCTATTTAACCAAATACACCTTTCTTGCAATTTCTTGGAGGATTGAACAAAAGAAGAATAGGTCCTTCTTACAATAGCTTTTCAAAAATGGCCGAACACACCGTCATCTCAGACTGTTTTTAAGTAGAGTTATTTTTTCAAAAAGCTCATGCCTGTGCCTTTATTCATGTTGATGAGCAACGGATGAGTCATCAACTAAAAGTTAAAACATTCACCCACCATTTCTATCCCTTTAAATGCACATGCATTTTTCAGGTTTCTTCAATCTCTTGAAAGTAGAGCATTCAAGGCTTACTTGTTGCAGACAAATCAGTTGGAGATAGAGATACTGAATTGCAGCACGTCTAGAAATATGAAGAACCAGCTCCAAGAACACAGTATTGGAATCCCAGTCAGCTGCCAATACGATAAGCCATCTCCTCCAAATGGCTCTGGTGCAATAGTTCCAAGTAAAACTCTTTTTTTCACTTTGTTTATCAGTTGTTTTAGTTATAGAGGACTTCAGAATGGAAGTTGTTTTACCAATGGGTTTGTCTTGAAATTGCAGAAAAAATGAATTCAATGAATTATAGGATGAAGAATAACAGGAAGAAGGCAGACAATTTTGTGGATGGAGTCCGAGAGTATGGTAAGTTTGTAACTGTTTCTTTTTTGCTACAGTTTATTTAAGAATCATAAACATCCTGATTTTAACCATCTTTTATTTATAAAACTGCAGTGAGAATGGGGCTTAAGTTCTCTGAAACCGTGAAGGGAAAGTTGAGCTTGGGGGCTAGGATTCTTCAACTTGGGGGAGTGAAAAGAGTTTTCAGGCAAAATTTTGGTGTTAGAGAAGGAGAAAAGCTATTGAAGGTTTCCCCATGTTATTTATCAACAACAGCAGGCCCTATAGCTGGCCTCCTCTTTATCTCTACTCAAAGAGTTGCCTTTTGTAGTGAAAGATCAATCAAATTTTCTTCTCCAAATGGTGAATTAGTTAGAATCCATTACAAGGTGGGTTACTCACATGACTCTCTCTATGTCAACCCATCTCTCTTTCCATGATTTTTGAACATCTAAGTAAATTCATTTTCTTTTGTGCAGGTCTCTATCCCACTAAGAAAGATAAAGAGAGCCAATCAAAGCGAGAATGTGAAAAAACCTTCTCAAAAGTACATGGAAATTGTTACTGTGGATAACTATGACTTCTGGTTTATGGGATTCTTGAATTACCAGAAAGCTTTCAGCTATCTTCAACAGGCAATCTCTCAAGTGCATAATCCAGTCCAGAAGTGATTCAAGCCAATAAGTTCTTCCCTCCCGCTTCGACAAATGTAATTACACGAACCTGATAAAGCTCTGCACAATCAAAGGCTTTGTACAAATCTTTTTTTGTTAATGAGAAATTGATCTCCAATTCTTCAACCCTTATTTTCTACTCAGTCATAGAACAAGTTGTTCCAAATTGATAATTGTGCTTTAACTTGAGTAGCTTGGGGAGATGAAATATTTCATCTTCCCAAGGTTCTCAACAACCAAACACAATTTGCTGAAACTGTGAAAACCGTGAAAAAGAAGTTGAGTTTGGGGCCTAGGTTTCTTCAAATAGGAGGATTTGCAATAGTTTTCATGCAAATTTTCAGTGTTGAAAAAAAAGCTGTTGAAAGATTCTGACTTTTGGTTTATAAGGTTTGTGAATTATCAGAAAGATTTGAACTATCTTCAACAAGCAACCTCTCAAGCATGGAATCCACTATAAAAGAAAAGTGGCTCAAGCCAATACATTTCTTCCCCTCTGCTTCATCTGATATTGTTAGCAAGAGTCCAACAAAGCTCCAAACATACAATTTTTTTATTGTTGCTTTTCCATGAGTTGATAGAATCAGTTATTCTAGGGTTGTTCACTGGTAGCCATGACTTTTGATCTTTCAAAACAATATTGAACATCCTCATCCTTTTAGTCATCTAGACTTCACAAGTTCTCCTTGAGACTGAAGGAGTTCAAAAGAATTCAACTAGTAATCATTCCTCCACACCCCTCCACAAGTTTGTTGAAGTTGCACTTGCCCAGACCTAAATAGAAGGTAATGCAACCATTGTCATTGTCTGTAAGACTGTAACTAATACCTATGTTTCCATTCTTCTTGACAACTTCTCTCATGAGTGTCTAAACTTAAAAGTAACAGACCGGGAACTGGCATATATATGGGGCAGGCCATATAGACACTGTATGGACTGCAAATCCTGGTTTGATATATGCTGGAGAGGCAGATTACGTCAAATTTTTCCTTCAGCCAGGCTATAGCACTAAGAACTCCCAGATTATGTCAAAACCAACATAAATTTTTTTAACATCAGCTACAAACCTCATTAGTTTTTAACTAAAACATTGGTGTATTTTAACAACAAAGAGGACAATGTTTCCCTTCATATATCCTGAATCCATGTAAATAAACTTTCACTACTGAACTTGGGTGCAACTAGTTTACAGAGTTATCAATGAGGTGGGACCAAGTAATGACCACCCCAACATTGGATCCACAATTTTTCTGCAACTCTTAAAAATACAGTAGTTCAAACACTAGATTCCAAGCAAGACTTGTGAGCAATGGTAAATGAAGCAAGACCTAGGAACAATTCAAGCAAAATTAGGAGTAACCCCCAAAACAAATAGTTAAAAATGGAAATACTAATATGACAATGAATTTTCATTGAATGAATGCTCATTTCAAATTTACTGTTTGTAAGAATACTATAAAGAGAATTCTTCGTGTCGATGATTATATTCACAAGCTACTAAAAGCCTCTATACAGTTTTCAATAGAAATATCATGAACATGAAGGAACAAAACAAGAAACAGAGAATGGCTTTATGGAGATGACAGCTGCATTCCATCATTCAGGATGCCAATGAAGTTGGCTCCGCCTGCCATTTCCAAACATCAACTTGTCCAGTTCCATCCCCAATGAAAAAGAGTCCCCCAGGACCTATTTGAATCGCTCGGACTTGTTCCTTTGCAAAAATCCTGGCCCTCTCGGTGAATCTATGCCACAACATATAAAATTAGTCCACCAAGAAGCAAGGAAGAATAATGGAATTATGAAGAGAAATACAACCTAGAAAGTAATGGTTATACTCACGATGGTAATTCATATAGCCGAACAGAACTGTCATTGCAAGAGCACAACAACATTGGTTTTCCTTCTGAATCGAACATACCGAAAAGTGCAAGCACACCCTGTAACAAGAAGCAGAATATAACAGCATCATAACAGATATATATCAGCAGTACTGCTCACATTCCCTTGATAAAAAGGTTCCTAGAAGAAAACCAAAATCCACCATGCATAAATTAAGATATTAAAACAAATGAATGACAATAACTTACATGTTCTTCATTATGTGTATAGGTCACTTCCAAGTTGCCAGCTTCAGTAGCAAACCAAACCTAAACCAAAACAAGTATCAGAACAGACATCCAGTCTAATATCCATGGTGAATGTAATAATTGTAATCAGAAATGAAACTGACCTTAATTGTTTGGTCCAATGAACATGATATCAAATAGGGACCCCAGCAAACAAGAGACATCACAGCTGATGCATGCTCCTTCAGAGTATGAATACACTGTAATGTATTAAGATCCCACACCTGAAAGGAATATAATAATCACTTTTGTATACACATTTTACCAAGAAATATTATAAACCATGACAATGGAACAACTGAGCAGTGTCAAAGACTATCATTAAGTCAAATGACATTAACTACATATTTTAAAAACTATTCAATTAATGAACCATGAATTTTGCAATTTGGAAATTCAAATCATTAGTATTACCAGTGACTGATTTTTCCAGGACTCTAATGTACAACATGCTATTACCATTAAAGAGGAGATTTGCATAATTGTCATATGCAACGATAATAGAAGCTTTTGAATTAACAAACCTATTTCTGCTGAAGTTGCTCAATGAAATTGGCTTTCAAGTGCTATTTTTCCAGTCCACATACTTTGTATAGATTCGACTATTTTGCAGTTTTCACATAATGGGAAATGATAAAACAAACACCCTTAATATAAAAACACAAGCTGACATATTTCCAAACCACTCTGCATAGAAAAATGATATAATAGTACATCAAAGAGCTTAATTAAACCTACTCTTATTGTATTGTCCATGGAACCAGAATATAGCCTCCCACCACCAACTGTGAGCGAAACCACAGCACAATTGTGGCCTCCCAATGTTGTAGCCAGCTCAAAAGCATTGGTTTCCTTATTGGGTTTCCATGCATATATAGTGCCATTCTGCAGCACCAAAAATTAAAAATAAGAAATAACTTCGTAGTGTGACCCCAACATGTTGAAATAGCGAAAGAGAAATAAAAAAGTTGGACTCAAATGTGCAAGTTCTTTTACACTGCCATTTTCAGGTTGTAAAGCTGTATGGGAAGTTGGGACTCCATTAGTCGTTTACAGGGGTCAGATGATATACCAAATCATTACCATTCCTAAGAGCAGGACACAGAAAGTTACACTAGATATAAGGAGTCATCAAGAAATTTACCTCTGCCCCTGCGAAGAGCATATCATGATCCACCACCATAGCATAAATTTGCCCAACTGGCCCATCCAGAGAGAGATCGGCACAAGACTCAATATTCCATGCCTGAAACAGTACCAGCATAGATTCGATCAGATACATCAAATTATAATCAAACTGAATTGAACAAACAAATTGAAGAGAAAAGGAATAAGATGTATTTCAATCTTACCTTAACAACATCTTTTATTCCAGCAAACACCCAAGGGCCTGCACTGATTAAGGACCCAATTTCCCCTCCAAGATTGACCACACCATCACATTGACCAGTATGGCAGTCCCAAACCCGTATATACCCATCTCTACTGGCAGTATAGAGCTTCTCTGAGCCAGAAGGAAGCACAATTCCTGAGATGGCCTGAACAAAGAAAAAAAATTCTCATGGATAAGATGTTCAATTTAACCAATTAACAAAAGCACCGTCTTAATTACTGCACCAACTACCTTGATGTGCCCATTAAGCTCTGCCAACTTGAAAACCCCATGGCCCTTAAACCATGAATGGAGATACCGGCACTTATCTGCCTCCACACAATTTCCACGTAGCCAGTACTTGCAGACCCTTTCTCCAATTACTTTCTGTGTAATTCCATTTCCAGAGCTACTTCCTGCTCTTGTTGGGCTTGATGAACATCTTAGATTAGTTGAGTCCCATTCACCCTTCTGGTCAGAATAGAGAGTCCTCTCCCTGTTGTTTCTATGGGATTGATTTGAAGCTGATGAACGCTTTGGAGTTGTTGAACCTGATGACCTATCCAGACTCGTTAAACTTGACGCACTCTTCGAATCAGAGTCGGGATTTCTCTGCCAGCAGTTTTTGCGGAACTGATTTGAAACTTGATAGTGGGTGTTTTGGGGCAATTCTTGGTGCAGGAACCTACAAGGGTTTCTGTTGCACCTCCCACGGAGCCAATAGGAACAAACCATGTTGTTCACATGTCTTCTTCCCCTTTCATTTTTGTCTCCAACCGATCTTGATGGCTTGATGTCCATGGCTATATCACAAAAAAATAAGTAGGTCGAACATATAAGTTTGCTGCACCAAAAAAATCCTTCAAAATCCTAACATCAACATCGAGAAAACCCTTAAATCTATGATCTTCAATTTAAAACCCTCAGAAATCCACCATGATCCTCAATTTAAAACACTCAGAAATCCACCACGAATAGCTGCTAAACATCAATTAAAATAAAATAATTTCATCTCTTCACATCCATCAAACCCTTAACTTTCCAATTCTTAAAAACTTCAATCCAAAACCCATATCTATCAGAATCTTTAAATTTCCGATTCTCAATTCAAAATACCAAATAAATCCACCAACCCATCTTCGATATGAATCAAAACCCTCAAGCAAAAACCCAAAATATAAAGAAAGAAGCAAACCTGAAGAAGAAGAAGAAGAAGAAAACAAGAGAAGAAGACGGTCTTCAGAGAGAACTACGTAAAAGTTATCAACGAGCTTGCTGTTTGTTCTTTAGCTCTTCTCTTTCTATTTATAGGCGCAAGTAAGCGCGGGAATGTTTAAAATTTGAATTTCCGTTAAACGGGCGCGTACTCTTCACCTGACTTGATCTGCCCGTTAGGCACCGCCGCGCCGCGTTAAGTAAATAAAAAATTACAAAAAAAAATAATAAAATTGAAAAGAAAGATTAGGAATCAGTAGGAAAATAACAAAAAAAAATGGCTTATAATTTTTCATTAAAAGAAAATTTTCTTGAAAAATCAATATATTTTAATGGTTTATAAATTAATATATTTTATGTAGTAATAGTATTTTTTTTTCTCTAATGAGAACATTCATATCAAAATTTTATTAATTAAATATATTTATTAAAAATATATTATAATATTTTTCATAATAAATTTATAAATAATTTTTAATATTTACATAAATGAAATAATATCTATATATATGGTATTAGAGCCACAGGAAGGCAAGTCGGGTTTGTTTTGAGTTTTTGATCTATCCTAGGAAAGGTAGTAGTGCGCCTGAGTGCGATCCCTGTCGAGTTGAGCCCGTTGTTAGCCGGAGATAGGCGTTTGTTAGGGTTGTAAAAGGGTTGGGGTGATTACTCACTAAGTTTGGCAATCTGCTATTAGGCTCTAGATTAAAACCTTAAAATGAGTTCGATTTTCAGAACCATGTCTAGGAAATCTACAAATTCTCAAGACGTTGTAGTAAACAGTGAAGAGATCAATTATCCTAAGATCCAAAATGATTTAGATGATTGGAAGTTACCCAAGGTACCTAATCAAGAAATTTATAAGAAATGAACCTTTAAGTTCTTTACAGACTACGCCATTAGGACCCTTGAAATGTCAGTAAGTTTAGAACAAGACGATCAAGTCATAAGACTCTTGGATAGTAACTCCGTTGAAAAGCATAAGCGAGACTACAACTTCATACACTTCGGTATGATTCAAGTTGCAGCTAAGCCTTTGACAAGACAACGTCAAAACACCTCTATTGTCATGTGTTTAAGGGATAATAGACATCTTGATTATCGAGATTCTATTATTAGAGTAGTCTAAGCAGGACTGAATGATGGTCCTGTTTATTTCCAATGTTACCCTAACTTCACAGTTAGATTAAGAGATGCTGACATCTTAGATTTGGTAGTCCTTCATGTGTAAGACCCATGGCTTTAAGTTCAAGGAAGGAAACAGTCATGTTTCTATCATAACCAGGTTTGCCTGTAAGAGCATGACCACAAGCGTTGGATCTGGAGCACTGTGCACCAGTCCTAAGGGTAAGACTACTCTCTTCCACTCAGATATGCTAAATAAGTCAAATTTCATAATCCCTAAAAAGATTAAGTGGAATGAGGTAGATTTTCCTGAAACTTGGCATTTTGCTAATGTTGTCCCAGCCATAAATCAAAGATCTGAAAGGATTAAACAGATTGTTCAATATCCTGATGGAGGAGGAGATTTGATTTTCTCCTATTCTTTTCATCATTCTAGAAACCCTAGAATTTCATATTATGAGCCTTTTAGAGCTTCAAGTTTATTTATCCCAGTAAGAACCACTAGGATAGAAGAAGGATCCACTTCAGCAAATCCTAAGAACATTAAGCTAATAGGTGTTAGAAGTCACAGCAATTTGGCCAGACCCTTTTACATGGAGGAAAAGGAGTCTACTCAAGAATCACATCAGGATGAATCTCCTGATATGTCTCCTACTTATTCCCAGATGATTAACACTGTAAGCCTAGATGATGAGGACTTTGAGATCAACAAGGATCTTTTAAGAAAGGACTTCTATTCTGAAATCAATAAGGAAAAGAGAGTTTGGTTCTTTAGCAAGGTCTCAAAGGACATTAGAACCCTCTACCAAGAAGAATTCTACACATACCTAAGACAAGAAAAGAAGAACATTAAGCATTGGATCTGGTTTGAACTCTTCGAACAAGAGGAATATCCAGATTACCCTGGTAAGCGTGTCAATTACACATCCACAAAAACTAAGATATGGAAAACTAGTGACAATACTGTCATAGAATCCATCCATCCTCCAGAAGCTAAGATAGAAAAGAACATTAATGGAACCATAGGCAAGGCTTCACCTTTTAAGACTAAGCCAGATGATAAAGGAACTGCTAGTGTTGTTGACGTTAGAAGAATCATGGAACAAAACAACTACACTAACATGTTTCTTAAGACTATAGGTGATCAACTCAACAGGTTTGAGGAGATAATTGAAACCCAAGATCACATTAAGACTACGTTTGTTAAGAAATACAATTAATAAGCCTTTATTTATGCCTTTTGAATTTTCTAAGAAATTCCAGGAAAATCCCCATATTGATCAAGCTTTGATTGACAGGATAAGCCAAAAGGTTAACGATAGCCTTGTTGTCCCTGAGACACCTCAGCCTTCTCACAGGAGAATCAATATGGTTAAGGGAGAAATTAGTTTTGAAGTAGAAGCTGATGAACTAATCAAGATCTTTGAGGAACCTTCTAACCAAACTATTATGAGGATTATCCACAACCAAGAACCACCAAGAACTAGGAATTACTACCCTAGACCAACCTTTCCTGACATGCAGTATGAGGAAATAAACCAGTATACTCAAGCTTCCTACACTGGTGGCACTATCTATGAATGAAACATAGATGATATGATTGAGTATAACATACTCACTAAGCTTCAAGAAATGACCATGGTTAGTACAACCTATAAGTTAAACAATAGATTTTCAGACCATGTTGTAGCTCAGACAATTGTTGTTAGGTTTACAGGTCAGCTTAAGGGATGGTGGCATAACTATCTCACATTTGAGGATAGAAATGGTATCATAAAAGCCTATATGATTAATGAGGAAAATGAAGTGGTTAAGGACGAAGAATGACATGATATAGAGGATGCAGTGGCTACTCTAATATTTCAAAGCACTTCATTGGAGATCCTGCAAAGATTAAGGATAAGACTGCAGATCTCTTAACCAACCTTAAGCGTCCTAAGCTTCATGACTTTAGATGGTACAGAGAAGTTTTCCTAACCAAAGTCATGCTAAGATCAGATTGTAACCAGTCTTTTTGGAAAGAAAAATTCATCTTAGGACTATCTAGACTTTTCTCTAAGAGAATTAGGATTAAGATAAGGGAACAGTTTAATGGACAAATCCCTTATGGTAAGCTTACTTATGGAGAAATCATAAGCATTGTCACATCAGAAGGAATTAAGTTGTGCAATGACTTTAAGCTTAAGCAACAAATGAAAAATGAACAGAGAATATACAAGAATGAGTTTGGTTCATTCTATAGCCAGTTTGGATTCAGACAAAAAGAAACTAAGCCTCCCTCTAAGCAACGTAAAAAAAAAGTAGGTAGAAATCCTAGTAAAGAAAAGTTTTATCACAGCAAGAGAGGAACTCATGGCAATTATAGGATGAATGAAACTAAGAGATCAAGGCACATCCAAAGAAGGATGAACAAAGAAGCCCGGAAAAAGCTAGAAACCCCTTCACAATCTAAGCCAGTTTGTTTTAAGAGTGGTAAAGTAGGCCACTATAAGAAAGATTGTAAGGTTAAGCAAAAAATTAATAACTTAAATGTCGCAGAAGACTTAAAAGATATGCTTTATGAAGTAATGTTAAACTCCACAGAGTCTGAATCAAGGACTGATTCAGATAATGAAGATGATAGTAACCAACTAGATAGTAGTGGTGAGGAAATCTCAAGCCAAACTTCTAGTAACCAAGAAGAATGCATTAAGGGTAATTGTGATTGCCAACCTAAGACTATAAATTTCATCAGCCAAGATCAAGAACTTGTCCTAGATGTTTTAAGGAAAGTTGAAGATGAAAAAACTAAGCAAGAACTTTATGAAGTTTTTAAGAAATATGTCGGTAAGCAAGATGTTAAGAAGATAGTAAATCCTTATAACCTTAATGAAATCTTAACAAGATTTAACCAACAGTCTACTAAAGATGTAACCATTAAGGATCTTCAAGAAGAAGTTAGACAGTATAAGAAGGAAATTAAGGATTTAAGACAATTCATAGGCTTAGGTTTGACAGATCTCCAAGAACAAATCAACAGGATTGTTGTAGGAAATCTTGTTGATAACCAAGAAAACCTTGAAGAGGTTCCAGAATCTTCACAAGCTAATGAAGAAGAGGTAGATGCATACTTAAATACTGTTAGTAGGGTTATTTTCCAGAGGTGGGAAGTCTCCCTTACTATAGTAGTTAAGAATAAATTTGCCATTGATATTGCTGCTTTGATTAATTCAGGAGCAGCTTTGAATTGCCTACAAGAAGGTCTAGTATCTACCCAACTTTATGAAAAAACAAGACAAACTCTTTTTGGAGCCAATGCTAAAAATCTTGCTATTAAGTATAAGCTATCAGATGCTCACATTTGTAACCAAGGCATTTGCATTAAGAAAACCTTCATTCTAGTTAAAGATCTTAAGGAGAAAGCACTCCTTGGAGTTCCCTTTTTAAGCTCTATCTATCCTCTGTGGGTAGATGACCAAGGTATAAGAACAAAGCTTTTAGACAAGGAAATTCTTTTTGAATTTGCCAACCCACCCGATGAGAGGAAGATAAACACCTTAAGGGAACAGGTGATAACGGCTAAGGAAAACCATGTTAATATCTTAAAACAGGAGATTAATCTGGTTAGAATAGAAGATCAATTGAAAGTGAAGAAAACTCAAGATGCAATAGAAAGATTTGAGGATAAGATTGTTGTAGAAGTTTGCTCTAACATTCCTAATGTGTTTTGGCACAGAAAACAGCATGAGGTAGAGTTACCTTATGAGCCAGACTTTAGTGAGAGAATATTCCCATTAAAGCAAGACCAGAGAAATTTAAAGAGAAGGAACCACAAACTTTATTTGCATAATTTGAAAACAAAAAACACAAAACATACTTTATTTGCCTAGTCTTTTCAAAGGCTTAGCTGCAACTTGAATCATACCAAAGTGTATGAAGTTGTAGTCTCGCTTATGCTTTTCAACGGATTTACTATCCAAGAGTCTTATGACTTGATCGTCTTGTTCTAAACTTACTAACATTTTAGAGGTCCTAATGGTGTAGTCTGTAAAGAACTTAAAGGTTCATTTCTTATAAATTTCTTAATTAGGTACCTTGGGTAACTTCCAATCATCTAAATCATTTTGTATCTTAGGATAATTGATCTCTTCACTGTTTACTATAGCGTCTTGAGAATTTGTGAATTTCCTAGACATTGTTCTGAAAATCGAACTCATTTTAAGGTTTTAATCTAGAGCTTAATAGCAGATTGACAAACCTAGTGAGTAATCACCCCAACCCTTTTACAACCCTAACAAACGCCTATCTCCGGCTAACAACGGGCTCAACCCGATAGGGATCGCACTTAAGCACACTACTACCTTTCCTAGGATAGATCAAAAACTCAAAACAAACCCGACTTCCCTTCCCGTGGCTCTAATACCATACATATACATACATGAGCTTTGACCCAAAATGTCGCATTTAAAAAAAAATGCATAAACTAAACCGACTATGAAAATAATGCCCAATCTAGTGCGTCTAGGCCACGTAGAATGCCACATCATAAAACCGTAGTTGGTAACTACGGTTTTGAATTTTTTTAAATTGGTCAAAACCCTAGTTGGTAACTACGGTTTTGAATTCCTTTTCCGTCCCTTTCCCATTAGGTTTCTCCATTTCCTCGATTGGCTTTCTTCCATTTAGGGTTTTGTTCTTTCCTTTAGGGTTTCATTCTTCCCTTTAGGTTTCATCCTTCCTGTTGCATCCTTGGTTCAAATTCAAATTTTGGAAGTTGTTGTCAGGTAAGATTTATGAATTTTTCAGTTAATCGTAAATTTTAATTTTTTTTTTTTGTAAATCTATTTGGTTTGTTGTTATAGATTTGTTTGGTTTCTGTTTGGTAAAGACATGTTTGATTTTATTTTGATTTTGAGCTTAGCAGAAAGAAAATGGTTTTTTTTTGGTAAAGAAAACGGATATGGAATGGGGGACCAGTATGGATTTCTTTTTGTTAAAGATACCAAAAATGGAGGGGACCACTGTAAAAAAATTCCGGTGATTTTTGTTATAGAAATAGAAAATATCTTCAAATATTTGTTACCAAGAGTGAGGGGACCACTCAGATGGTATATCTTCAAATATCTGAACAAGAATCTTAAACCCATTCTCAAAATATATGCAAAATGTTTTGTTGTTTAGTTTTCCACTTCCTGGAACCTTGAGATTTGTTTATATAGTTCTTTAGTTTGGTGATACTTGATTTTTTTTCCATTCAGCTTCCTATGAGATTCTGATTGAACATAATTTAATGATTTTTTATTGTTAAATCTATTCTCTTCTTTGCATCTGCAGAAATTCTCATTCCTTTTATTGTAATTTTATTGAACTAATGAAAAGTTGAAAACTAGAACATTCAATCCTTCATCAGTTGGTATATATGAGATTTTTAATTATTTTATTTGTATTTTCTCTCATTCTCCCACTCAGTAAGAAATTATTAGAACTTGTCTAGTACTGTTTTTTAAAATTGTTATAAAAAACAATTTTTGAGGATAATTTTTTAAACTATCTGTCAGTTATTTTCAAAATTTTACTTGAAACCCCCAATGTAAAAAATAAATTTTAAATTTATTATCTGTGTTTCTGGATTTTTAGCCAATATTCGGACTTACATCATATATATTTGCATGGGAAACAGATGAATTGAATGAAGGGCAGGGCTCATGATCAACTTCCTTTTTAGTTATTCTTTCTGCTTCTTCTTCTTCTTCTTCTTCTTCTCCTTCTCCTGCTGCTGTTTTGGTTTACCTCAAGAATCTCTTTGCCTTCTCTTCCAAATTAAACCTTAATCAAAAGCTTTAGTACAAGCATATTCTTCTTCTTCTTCTTTTCTTCTGAGGTTGCTCTCCTGTATTTGTGGATAGGTAAGCTTCAAAGCTTGGTTTTTCTCCCTTCTTGTGGGTTCAATCTTACGTTTCTCACTGTCAAAAACATTCCATGGAAATTTGAATACATACCACTATAAAACTCATGAAAAAACTAGACCCATTGTTTTTTTTTTTTTTTTTTTGTGAACAAGGTTGTTTAGATTGAGCACTATGTTAATAGATCTCACTGTCTGATCCTTTTTTATTGATCTCCCTGATCTTTGCCCTATTCATCTTGTGGATCCTTTAGGGGGCCTATTTTCTAAAAAAGTTTTTGTTTTTAGAACAAACAATAGTTTTTCAATGTTTGGTAAGTTGTAGACTGGAAATAGCTTTTGAAAATTTATTCTAAACATAGAGTGGTTTGTTTGAATAAGTTTAAGGATTTTTCACATATTTTTTTTGTAGAGTGTTTTGAAAAATAATCTAAAAATAATGAGAATAAGTTGGAAAATTTTGTACTATTTCATAAGTGTACAGTATCTCGAGCAAAAAAAAAAAAACTTCTATATTTGGGTTCTCAAAAAGAAGTTTATTCCTACCAATTAAAGGTTGTCAAACAGAACCTAGCTAGCTAGTTTTTGAGAAATACAAAAATGGTAAATGAGGTGCAGTGCATAAAAGTTACAAGTAAAATAGACAAAAACGCTGACCATGGATTGTTTGGTATGGAAAGTGTCAAGGGACATGTTTTTCTCTTTTGCTTTCATTTTCCATGCAGAAAAGTAATTAATGTGAAAAAGAGAAAAAGTATAGTAGCTTTAAGCTTATGATCTTTTCACAATATACATGGTACAATGAAAGGCTTAGTACACTTGGAGTAGAAGGCCTCTAGTATAAGTTTGTAACAGTTCAACTTTTGTTAATTTCCTTCCACTTAGGATTTGCCTAATAGTTCTCTTCTTGATATGTATGGAAGTTGCCAAGTTTGAAGAAGAAAAAATGAGAGCCCTTCATTTAAACAATTTTTTTTTTTTTTTGCCTTGTATTTAGAGAGGAAAGTGTGTACACGAAAACAAAGTAATGGTTTCTATTATTAAGGTGGGTTCAAGGCCTTTATCCTAGCCATCAGAATCTGATCTTGACCTTTTTGTTGCCACTCCAGATGGCTGTTACTTCATATGGTAGACAACATAAATAATTTAAATTTTGGGAAAACCATATTAAAACTCAAACCCCCTTGTTCTTATACATGGCAAAAGAGTTCATGACCAGTGGGACTAATGTGATTTTTGTTTTACAATTGTTAATAAATATATATATACACACACACAAATTTTTATTTTTCTCATTTTAATAAAAAAAAATAAAGGAATTTTGGAGACAAATATATTTTTAATACATTTTTATCATACATAAGATATTAAAATAAACATCTAATAAATAATTTAATTTTAATTATCTTATTTCCAAATTTGATTTAAGTATTAAAAATATAAAAATGATTATCATAAATTTTTTAATGAGTCTTTGTTCATATTTTTTTATTAATTAAACTTAATAGAAAAAAAATTACAAATATTTTAAAAATCATACATATATCATCATTTCTTTTGTATCTTTTAGATATATCAATGTAAAATGTGTTTTCAAGTTCTATATATTATTAATTTATTATCGAATATTAGAAATAATATATATATATATATATATATATATATATATATATATATAATTTAAAAGTAATAACTTGAATATGCGTATTATTTCTTGTTTTTTCTTTTTTTTTTCCTCAAAATTTCTTCCATCGATTTATTTGTCAAAATTTCCACTGATATTTCCCGATATATCCTAGTATATTCGTAAAATCCAACTACCGATATATCCATGAAAACTGATGTCTCATCCTTGGTTCTACTATCTTTTTGAGGTCATGCTTCCCATATCCCATGTTGTCCCTTGTTTTAGATCTGCAATTTGGTAATTCATATGAAATTGTTGATTTATCCTAGGTTATTGATTCATCTTCACACACAATTTCTCATCTAGACAGCTCCTGATCAATGAAACTAGTCAAAAGAAGGGACCTAGCTTTCCAAAAACAGAATAAACACATATATCAAATTTTTATAATTGTGTAATTGATATTTTATTAATATATTTTTTTTTGGTCAGTTACTTTTATTTGATTTTGATTTTTTTTTTCGACTTTTAGCTTTAATCAAATATCAATTGATTCATGAATAATAACATAATTATTTAAATTATATATTATTTAATAGTTCATAACATTCAATTTTATTTTAATATATGATATTTTATAATATAAAAAATTGGTGGATTATTTTTTATTTAATTTTAAGATTATTGTAATTTTTTAACTCAACATTTATTGATTTATAGCCCACTACCTAAGTTTTAAATTAAAATTCTATAAAACATTTATCTATGATTATATTTGTATCATAGATAACTATTTAAATAAAAAAATTATTATTATGAAGTGATTTATATTTTTCCTCCTAATGTGTAAAAATGTGTTTTATTATATAATTGTGTATTCACATGTTAAAATATTATATGCAATTTCTCTTGCTATTATTTTCATTGATTATTAAACCATTTGATATTGTATTTTTTGTAGGTAAATCATGTCTGAATCTATTGTTCCTGTGATTTGCTTTTGTAAAGGAAAAATGTTGAGGACAGAAACAGATGTAAAGTATATTGGGGATCTAGTTGTAATTGTGCCTTTGGATGTGTCTGTTAGTTCAACCTATGAACACTTGTTATCTATGATATACTCGAGAACTGGCATTGACAAAAAACAATTTCAATTAGTCCTCAACTGTAGATATCCTTTAAAAAGGGAAAATAGGTTTCAACCTTGTCCAATATGGGATGATAATAGTTTATCTCAAATGTTGAAATTGGTTAACACATTTGGAATGGACGAAATTGAATTGTATATTGAACAAGTGCCAGTACAACCAGGGGAGGGGGCAATTTTTGGGTAACTTCACACAATTATTACTCGGACAAAATGATAATGTTGAAAAATTTGAGTATGGTTGTGGACCTAGTAGTGCCCCAGTTGCAATGACTTATGAGTGTAGAGCAGATAAAAATGAAGAAGAATGTGAATCCCAAGAAGGTGATGATCAAAGTGAGAGAGTAGAAGATGTTCAACATGATGGCGATGGGGTGTTCGAATTTATTGATGAGGAAAACAATAATGTTAATGTTGTTTCATCTTTCTTAGCTCTTCACGAAGCAATGGAAAGTGAACAAGGAAGATATGTCTCCGTGGATGGGGAATGTTGTGATATGTCAAATAACCCAGATCCTGATGATCCAATAGAGTATTCCCCTGTTCAGTATCACTCGACACCATCATTGCAGTTTGAAAATGTAGAAAACATTGGTAACGTCGTTTCAAGTGACTTGACCCCATGGGGGAACACTAATATTGGAAACTCAGGTGGAGAGTTCATGGTTGGCCAAGTTTTTAATTCAAAAGCAGATTTACAACATGCTGCGAAATTGTACTCTTTAAGTCAACACCAAGAGTACGTTGTTGTTTTGTCAACTACAAAGTTGTTGGTCCTAAGATGCAAGAAGGCTGAGCAATCGCAATGTCCATGGAAACTTCGTGCTATGGTTGTAAAAGGTACAACTTCATTTGCAATCAATAAATACAATGGTCCCCACAAATGTGTAAATCCTTGCTTGAATCGGGATCATCAACAATTAGATTTCATCTTGATTGTTGCTCATATCCAAGGAATGATTAAGGCACAATTCACATTGTCAGTGGCTGCTATTCAAGCAAGTATTGTGGAGAAATTCGGATACCAAATATCATACAAGAAGACATCTAAAGCGAAGTTTAAAGCTCTTACAAACTTATTTGGTGATTTTTATAAGTCACATGCAGAGCTGCCACATTTTTTCATTGCCTTAGAGCAGGCAAATCCAGGATGTGTTGTAATTTCAAAAACATTTCCTGGTATTATGGAGAATACAGAAATATTTCAACAAGTTTTTTGGACATTTCAGCCATCTATTGAAGGATTCAAGCATTGTCGACCTGTACTCAGTATTGATGGTACACATTTGAATGAGAGGTATAAAGGCACTTTAATGATTGCTATGGGTTGTGATGGAAATAATCAGTTATTCCCATTGGCTTTTGCCCTAACAGAGGGTGAGAATATTGATAGTTGGGAATGGTGTTTGGCATGTATTAGAACAAGAGTCACTAATAGGAGGAAACTTTGTGTTATATCAGATCGACATCCAGGCATTATGGCTGCAATGAGCGATGTTCATCTTGGTTGGTCTGAGCCATACGCATATCATAGGGTTTGTATGCTTCATCTTGCTAGCAATTTTATGACTCAATTCAAGGATAAAATATTGAAAAATCTGATGTGCAGAGCAGCCTTAGCAACCAAGATTGAAAATTTCAATAAACATATGAACACAATTAGGAGGATTAATGCAGCTGCACAACAATGGTTGGAAGCAATCCCTTTTGAGAAATGGGCACTCTCTCATGACGGAGGTCGAAGGTACGGCATCATGACTACAAACATGTCGGAGGTGTTCAATAGTGTGCTTAAAGGGGCTCGTAGCTTACCCGTAACTGCTTTGGTTCAATTGACATTTTTTCGGCTAAATAGTTACTTTGTTGTGAGAAGGGAACAAGGTGCTAATCGACTTGCTTCAAGTGAGGAATACACTCCATATGTTGATGCTAAGATGAAGGCAAATGTGGTTAAGGCGGGATCTCATGAGATTGTTTTATATGATCACATCCAAGGACAATTCCATGTGAAGAGTAATAGGGGTACTAAGAGTAGCTCAACTCGTGGTCAAACATATCGCGTCAACTTACAGGAGTATGCATGCACGTGTGGTAAAACACTCATACATGGATTCCCATGTAGTCATATTCTAGTAGCATGTCATTTTCGTTCAGTTGATTTTAAACCACTTATTCAACACTACTACAGTACACAATCGTACTATAATACTTGGGCACCCTTGTTCCATCCCATTTTCAATGTATATGAGTGGCCTCCTTATGATGGCCCAATTATCATGCCTTCTGAGTCGATGAAACGTGCATCGAGTGGATGACCTAAATCAAGTCGTTTGCATAATGAAATGGATGTTAGAGAGGGCAAGACTTCTATTACATGTGGGTTATGCAAACAAAGTGGCCACAATCGTTGTTCTTGTCAAAACAATAATAGAGTTGATTAGACCTTGTTATGTGTGCATGTAATTTTCTTGGATATTGTGATGTAAGCTACTATGATACTACCTTTATTCAATTATTGGCTTTGGTTTGATTATAAATATTAATGTTATTTGCCTAATTAGGTTATTTCTATTTGGAATAATGTCCATACTATAGGGGAAACTCTGTCAAAATTTGAAATTTTCTATTAAAAATGTTAACAAAATGCTTCATTGTATTTGTATCTCTAATTTTATTTTAAACTAGTATGACTTGTTTATTGGTCATATATGAATTGATCTACTTAAATTTATCAAACTGATATATACTTAATATATGGAAAACTCCATAAATTTTTAAAACTTTTCCATTAAAAATATTTTTTATTTAAAAACAATAAGTATTGTTTATTTATCTTCACAATTTTGTTACAGATATGGAGTATAGAGGACATAGTTCTGATCCAGATCCATTAGATACGTCTATTTTGGTTCTACAGGATAGACATAGGTCTCATTTAGTTGACTCTGGTCAGGTATGTATATGAAAACACATAATATCTCTTTAAAGAATGAAAAAAATTGCAGTTTATTATCTAAATGATTTATTTGTATTTTTACAGCTTGCTTCAGTCTTGACTTGTCGACAACATATATCTAGGTTTATGCGGGAGTGGGAGATGGATCCTCGTCTTCGACCTTATATTATTCGATCTGGATTTTATGGTGTATATCATATTGGACACATTACACTAGATTGGGGATTGATCACTAGTCTAGTTGAGATATGGCGTCCTGAGACACACACATTTCACTTACCTGTTAGGGAGATGACCATTACTTTACAGAATGTTGCTGTCATATTAGGTCTTCGTATCATGGGTTTCCCATCACTGGCACATGTGATATAGATTGGTCATTGCTATGTTATGAACTTTTAGGGGTGACTCCCTCTACATCTGAATTAAAGGATCAGCGATATCGACACGATGGCTATGTCACCAGTTCTTTCATCCACTAGTTGATTTAGATGATGCCACATTAGAGCAGTATGCACGGGCTTTCATATTAGGACTCATAGGTTCAACGCTATTTACAGACAAGAAGGGTACTCACATACATATGTGTTATCTCCCACTTCTTAGAGACTTGACTCAGACATCTATGTATAGTTGGGGTAGTGCAGTATTAGCACACCTATATAGGGAGTTGTGTCGAGCGAGTTTGGATGGTGCCACCGATATTGCTGGATGTGTCACACTATTACAGGTATAATTAATTATTCACATTAGATTGAAATTTCTAATTGTTTCAAGGTTATAATTTAAGTAAAATTTTAATGTTACATTTTTTTGCAGTTATGGTCTTTCCACCTGGGTCGACCCGATTTTGGTCGACCACCAGCCCCTCCAGCAGCCCAGCATTTAGAGCATGATGCAGTCGATGATTTACCAGCTGAGCATTTAGAGCAGGGATTACAGGATGAGGCATTGTTACACGAGGGTTTACTAGCTAATCCGTTAGGATGTAGGTGGAGAGTACCTTTATCATGGGCTCAAAACCCATCACGTGTGTTGATATTTTATCGAGACCAATTAGATGCACAGACCCATGACCAGGTACATATAAGATCTAATGTGCTATTGTTAACCATATAAACGTTAACTTTATTAATTTCAAATGTTGATTTTAACAGGTTTTATGGGAGCCTTACATGGGAGACTTAGTTGCCCATCTTCCGGCGATATCTCTAGCAGACCAAGAGATTTGGAGGACGATGTCACTTCTTATCTGCTTTGATATTGTCGAGTGGCATCGACCGGAGTGAGTGTTGCAACAGTTTGGCCTCCAACAAGGGATACCTCCATCTTGTTCCATAGAGCAACACCTCCATTCCGTGGATAGGCGAGGACGACATAAGTATGATTGGGAGGCATTTCATGCACAGTATATTACCTTATGGGCTAGTCGTGCGGAGCGTATTGTGACGGCACCACCTATGGTAGGTGCTATGCAGTTTCATGATCCATATATGGAGTGGTACCGACGTATTACACGACGTTTGATCACACCCCCTCTCCATAGAGATCAGATGAGGTATCATAGTACAACAGCAGCTACTCAGTTGTTGGTAAGATTTTTTTAATTTATAAATGGTTTATTAAATTTTAATTAATTAAAAATCATCTTCATCTGTTTAACTTTTTTTTTTTTTAATAGATCACTGGTATGGTTGAGATTGCTAGTCGATCTGCTGGGCCTAATTCAGGTGCATTAGGCGACATTCATCGGATTGCTATTGATATTTTGCATGTTATTGGAGAGGACCATCGCATACATTTTGCCCGTCAGTCGCCTACATCATCATACCTATCTATGAGACTACCTGTGTCAGCCACTATAGTTAGGATGTAGCCTATTCGAGGCCGAGGGAGAGATAGTAGGAGAGATGGTGGGCGAGCTGGTCGATAGCCTCGACGATCTATGCATCCACCCGAGACCATGTTAGCACAATCCACATCATCTACCCCATTCGCACCTGAGGTTTCCACACTTCCCCCTTCACCCCTACCATCACCTTCACCTAGACCTTCTCCCTTAGAGCATGTCATATCAGATAGCACTCTACCATCACCTGTATTTCCTCCCACAGACACTACTATACCTGATGTCACTACACCAGAGACTACCCCACTATCTACTAATCTACCATCACCTCTACCTTGTCTCGAGGAGACCACTACACCACATGTCACCTTACCATCATCACTTATATTTTCTCTCCTCGAGCCCACTATATCAGATGTTATTGCACCAGCTACCACTACAATAGATGTCATTCTTCCATCTCCTATATCACCTCTCCTAGATGCTACCATATCAGATATCACTGTACCTGAGATCGCACCACCATCTACCACTTTACCATCACATACACCTCTTCCCATAGAGACTACCATGCATCATACCCTTACACATGTTACACAGTTAGATGTATGTCCACCTAGGAGACGTCGTGGTCCACGTAGACGTCGAGTCTTGCCTCCATCAGCTCCATCTCAACCTATACATACTGAGACATGACAGATTGCATAGTTAGATTCCACAAAGATGTCTGTGTATCATAGGCGTCTGCAGAGAAAGAGGAAGACCCCATCATGTGGCACTCATTGAGGACTGGTTTTTAGTTTTTGTGTTTATTTTCATTTGCCTTATATTGTTAACTTTTTTTATTATTATTATGAACAAATTATTATATATTTAAATGAAAATATGATCAATTTTAAACTTAAATTAAACTTATATATATATATATATATAGCAATTCGAAGTATAAATCTACTATAACTATAGGATGCCCCATTCTCGTGAATTACTGCATTTATCCGAGTGATCCACAAACGACGAAAATCTCTCTTTTGCCGACAAACCACCGCCTCTCAGGCCCCCGACTGATTCTACCATAGAGGTCAATCTAAAAATTTGTAACTAATTAGTTACAACAACACTATATCAATATAGAAAAAATAATGCATTAAAACTAATTTACAATCTTAACCTCCAATCAAAATAATTCTTAAAAAATTGAACATTCACATGATTTAAAATTTGAACTTAAAAAAATTGGTTTTAGGTTTAAATTTAAAGCTATGATCACCAACTACTATTTTGACCATTTAAAAAAAAAAATCAAAAATCATAATTACCAATTAAAGTTTTATGATGTAAATACCCTCATGAATAAGACACACATCACACTGAAAATTATTTTGAGAATAAAATTAATTTATGAATTTTTTGTTTTAAAGAAATCATTTTTGTCCAAAACTCCCATTAAAACCCAATAAGGAACATTTTTCTTATTCTCAATGAATTTACAAAAATGTTCTAAAAGCATTTTCATTTATTTACCAAAACAGTTAAACTAAATGGTGAATTGATTGGAAAAACATAGGTATTTTCTTTCTGCAATTCTATATTTTAAGAAGTGGAAAAATAAATTCTATTAGGTTGGCATTTTAAGTTTAAAATTTTAAGCCTTTCCATTCCTTTTTGATCCCATTTTGAAAGGAAAAAATTGGAGAAAATAAAATTATTTTTGTTGTATTTAAGTAATTTTCCAATTATTTACCCACTTGAAGTCATATTATGTTTTGTACAAATGCATAATTGGCTTTAATTTTGTACAAAGTTACAAAATAATATAATATTCTTCATTATGAGGGCATAAAATAGTATATTTATAACTAATTATATTTATATTGAGTATAGTGTCAAATATTTTAATAAAACTAAACCAAAATATTTTTATATCAAATTAAAGACATCAATTATTTAATTTCATATATTATTATTCTTTAAATAATGAGATCAATTAAAGTTAAATATTTTTATTAAACCACTCACATATTTTTAGTCAATCTAAAATCAAAATAATATAATATTTTTATTTAAATAAATTAAAGTTAAATATTTTTATTAAATCACTCACATATTTTTAGTCTATCTAAAATCAAAATAATATAATATTTTTATTTAAATAAATTAAAGTTAAATATTTTAAATCAAGCAATATAATTATTTATATATATAAAATTAAAGTTGAAGCCGTAGTTGGTGACTACGACTTTGACTGTTTTTAAAATAGTCAAAGCTGTAGTCACCAACTACGGTTTTAGAATTAAAGTTAAAGTCGTAGTTGGTGACTACGGTTTTGAATGTTTTAAAAAAATAAAACCGTAGTTACCAACTACGGTTTTATAATGTGGCAATCTATGTGGCACAAACGCACTAAATTGGGCATTATTTTCACATTAGGTTTACTTTATGAATTTTTTTTTTAAAGTGTAGCATTTTGGGTCAAAGCTCTACATACATACATACATGCATATATATATATATATATATATATATACACACTAAACCCTCACTAATTTTTTTATTATTATTTATTATTAATTTATTAAAAATTAATATTGAATCCAATAAATCAAAAAATTTATTAGGTGTTAAGATATATATATATATATAAAAGACATACAAAACGCAAAGAGAAAAACGTAGTTGTGGACCCCGCATTTTCGGCTCAATGCGTTTCCCACTCGATGGCGAAACTCGTTTTTTATTTTGAAAAATTGGTTTTTATTGATTATTTGAAAATGACTTGGAGTCGCCACTTATTTTTGTTTTATTTTTAAAGGGTAAACAAAATAAGAAAGAAAAACCCTAAGTGTGACTCCTTATTTTGGAAAAGGTGATCTACGAAAAACCGGATCGGGTTCGGGGGTCAGGTTACTTATCGGGAAGGTACGGTAAAGACCGTAGCACCCCTCTAAGTCCCTAAAGTCGGGTCTCTACTAATAAAATGAAGCTGACATGGCATCTAATAAAGAAATCAATGAATACCCGAATTGATCATGCACATATGGGAATCGATACATGTATATAGAGTGACCGAAGTGAGAATAGGTGCGTACCTGGGCAATGAGCCGTTATGCGCTATCAAGAAGTGAGGTTAGTGCACAATTAAGAAATAATTTCGAGCATGTCATAGAGCAGAATAAAAATCAATCATGCATGACAATTAAGTCAATCAATCAGTCAATCAATCAATCATAAAATCATATATGTCGGGCCCCCACCAAAGCCCGTTTATTTTAGCATGAATTAATTCCATAAATTCCATTTATTCGGAATTACGGAATTAAATTCTTGCTTATTTTAAAACATTTTAAAAGATCATGAAAGATTTGAAAATTGCTTACCGAATAGAAAGTGGAAGCAAATTTTATTAAAAGATGAGGTATTTAGAACCTAAAAAAAATGTCTAAGGATGAAAAATTTAAGAAGTTAAAATCATTTGAAGAATTTTAAAAATTGGAAAACTATTTGAAAATTGGGATTTGAGGGATTATTTTAAAAACAACAAGGATAAAATAATAATAATAATAATAAAGAAGATAATAATAATAATAATAATAAAAGGTGAAATGAATGAAATAAAAATGAAAATATGAATAAAAATTAAAAAATAAAGTAAAAGATGCATGATTAGTGGAAAATGATTGGAATTGATTTATTAAAACTAGATTTATTTAAAAACAAGAGAGAGAAAAATTAAGACTTAAAATCACCTGAAAGTGAGATTTTCTTTTTGAAAATGGGTTTTTGAAAACATGCATGAAAATATAAGGTGAGTCACGTGAATTTTAAGAGTGGCCCACCCAAAGGTGGCCATGCATGCCATGCTAGAGAGAGAGTGGGTCTCGGGGTCCTTTAGTGGGGTGATTCTCAACACTTTATCAAGAACTACACCAATGAGAACAGCAAGGTAAGACCAAGGACCCTCATGCGCCCATAATCCAATTCTTCTTTTTCACTGTTCCAACTCTTCAAGCCGGTACTACTATTCTCTTCCTCCAAATCCTGGGTTCGTTTAGCCGAAGCTGACTGTATCAACTCCATGAAGCTCTGGTTCTTTTGCCCAGATGGCCGAGAGGATGAGAGAGAGTTGTTTCGTCGGCGTCGTTCCCATCTACACCGTCATCATGATGATCGAACTCTTCATCTGGTGAGGGGTTTGATTTCTTCGAATTTGGCCAGTAGTAGCTGCAGCTGTGACTGCATTGAAGCTGGGGCACTCAGGAAATTCGATTCCGACGAGGTGAGATCCATTCTTGGATTCGTGACCATGGGTTCCGGCGGCGCCACAGACTGTGGATGCACTGCTCGGCATTGCAACGCTAACCTTGGCACCATTTGATAGACCAATATCCACCTCGACGGTAGGATCGCCAAGACTGTCGAAGATCTGCCTCGCCTTCACGAACTGGAGGGTGAACATGTTAGGCTTAGATCCACTTTCGGAATCAGAATTGGACAGAACCAAAGCCTTGCTGGAAGGCATAGCACCCAAAGCCTTACTGGAATGGACATGTTGATGAGCTCAAACATGTAGCCGTCTTTGAGGGTACCAAACTCTATTGCTTCCCCACTGGCGCCAGTGCATGAGGGCTCAAGATTCACATTTTTGAAGGCTCAATATCGCTTAAGAAGTTTCATGTAAAGCCTATATGCTACTGGATACAACCGACGATTTGGAATGACACTGCTAGAGAGAAAAGCTAAGACGAGCATGGGCGGAGCGATCCTGCCGGAGATGGCCTTCTCGAGGAACTCCCACGTGACCAGCACGTTGCTGACCCAACAGATATGGGACACCAGGAGGTGCGCGAGCTCCGGCGACGGCAGCGAAGTCCCAGTGGAGTTAAGAATCAACGAGAGCTGAACCGCCTATAGGAGGGGATCATTATTCCGGTGATGGCGAAGGCGTTTCGCCGCCGGCGGCTTCGAGGACAGAACTATCTCTCAGCCACACGGACATCCTTTGAAGACTTAGACGCTACCAACTTTGGTGCTTGAGCACAAGGAAGCAATTTTTCTCTCTTTGGGAAGAACCAGATTTCATTCTGCTTGTGTTCGAGTTTACTGGGCTTGAAAATTCTCTGGTGGGCCAAGTCAACTGTAGGAAATGACCCTGATTTGGTTAATTTTATTTGGGAATTGGAGGCCTCCAGTATGAAAACAATTTGCAATGCCAACATCCGGGTCCTGTAGAATTTTCACAAATAACTCCTCATTTATGAGTAATAGCTCCAGGACATCCACACGTTCCTTTAGCTGAAGGCCTGAACTATTTCTGTTAAGCTGGTCAGAATCCAGGTGCCCAGCATTGCTCATTGCTTCATAAGCTTGCCATGCAGTCATGGCTCCAATGTAGAGGAGCTCAAAGAGAGAGTCAAGCTCTTCAGGGTTCAATTCCGGGAGCGTTATGGTGTTACTTGGTGCAGCTTTGCGTCAATCTGAGTCCAGCATGTTCTTGAAGATCTCTGACCTTGCTGCCAATAATGCTCTATGTGCAAACAGAGAAGGTCTATTGTGGCCTGGCTTGACTTCAATATCAGTGTGAATTTGGTCTCTGAAAGCAGCAGCAAATCCTCCAGTGAGGGCAGAAGGTGCCGGCCAATGTTTCTGAACATATGGCTTCCAAGCATGGGCATGTTTAGAAGGTTTAAGCTAACTTGCCGCTCACGTAGACTGCCTTTGACAAGGTTAGTTACAGTGTCCCTGAATGAAAGCTTGTCTATGACTGATTGAACACTAGAAGGATGAAAGCAAACCAGTCGCACTAGACACGATCCTGTTGTGAGTCTCATGCTCTCTTCAATACCACCTTTTCCAGAAACTCAACAACCAAGTGCTTCAGTGGAGACAGTCCCTTCAGGAGGTGTTAAAAATTCTGTCTTAGTAGAAAAATTCTCTTCACCATCTTTTCTGCATTGCCATTTTCTCTTAATGAAGAAATTTCAGTAGCAGAATGTTCAGAACTTCCATTTTCCACAGCGACCACTGCAGAAACTGAAAACTCATTATCATAGCAGGTGCCATCTCTGACAACATCTGAGTTATCTGAATCACTGTTCCTTTCCTTTGTTCCAACTAAGATACAGAGCTTTTGCCCTATTCACAGTCTGAGTTTCAATACTCAACTCATCAATTTTCCCTGAAACTGGAGGTCTCCGGTTATGATCCAAATAGAATTCTTGGATCTCCATGGAAGCATCGTTTTCCTTTATCTCGTCCCAAGCCTAGAAGCTGTGCCCAAATGCATACCTTCCTTCCGTCAACCTGAATATACACCGACGAAGGTGTCATATAGGCCTGAACCGAGCAAGCTCAAGGAGCCTGATTCAATATGAATCTGATCCTCGAGCAAGCTGTTGGCTTGGACAACAGCCATAGAGAATTCACCACTCAAGTGCTGCCCAGTGTCCTTGTATCATCTTCTCAGAGCTTTGACCGATGTGGTAGAAGAAGTACCCAAAGGAGGATTTTGCTGCGTGTTCATCCATTGAACTAAGCTCAGGCCATGGACTGCCTAGGGATCTTTCATGCAGACATTTCCTTCTGATGATGTCACAGTGATGAGTTTGTCCACTGAGAAAACTTTTGGGAGGTCCATCTTCAAAGGTCTCCTTAGATAAAATCACTGGCTGCCTTCCCCATGGACTGCGCCTTCTGCTTATGGAGGTTGCCCCAGTCAACAGCGAACTTAATTGACTTGCATTCGTCATCCTCCCTTATGGACATTACCGGAACTAAATGTTCCTCGTCTCCACCAGTGGCTGGAGTTTCTGGAGTGAAAGTGGAAGGTGCCTCAGTATGAGCATTAACATCCGGCTGCTCTGCTGTCATATGCCCTCTGTTGCCAGTTCAGCAATTGTGGCCGAATACTGCTTATATGTGTTGATTGTGACTCGGCAACCTGAAGTTGACCGTGAATTTGATCCAGCTTGAATTCTTACTCTTGGAGAGCCTCCTTCAAATGAGGTATGAGATTTGTTCTTGATGATTCAGCTGTTCTCAGTTGCTCGACACATTCTGTCAGGATGTCATGCTGCCCTTGCAACTCCTCAACATATTTAGATCCATTGAATTGCTCTGAGCTATCATTATCACCAATCTCCTTCTCTGCTTTCTCAATGCAATCAATAGCGCTCCTGCGTTTGGAGGTATGATAAATTTCTGTACTCTTAAGGAGCAACCAGAGCCGTCTCCCATGGATTCATGCTGACATTAACTTTCCGATGCTCTTTAACAGATTAAAATTAACCCATTTCATGCGTTCCTTTCACTGAATCGGATTTATGAGTGCTATGATTCCATCCTTAGCATCTTCAGGTTTAAGTTCTGGGTCCTTACAGCAGCATCCACTGTCCATTGATCCACCTAAGGCAGAACCTGTAGTGTCTACAACTTCTTCAACTTAAGTTATCCAAACAACCTCATATGTATTCTTCGTCCAGGCATCTGTCAACAAAAAACTGATGTAGAGTTTCCCCAAAGCAAAACTTTAAACCAGATTTCCTCCGACAGCGCCTTACTCTTTCAGGCAGAGATGAGAAATCTGGTACTCGCCACGGCAGAGCACCAAGAACAGGGGAAGACAGCAAACAGGGCACAAAATAATGGGAATCAAATGAGCCCGTATAAGCCTCATTTCATCTATGGATCCATGAACTCAGATGTAGGGTGGATGAGATCAAATGAGCACCAAATAACAGGTAAAACAGAGGTACAAAACATCTCATGCAGAAATCATAACAGGGCAAACTAAACTTCAGCAAAAAAAAAACCATTAGCAAAATATGAATATGCCCACTCCCAAGCAACAAATATCATCTGAGCATCAACAAAAGAGATAACAGAAAAGCATGAAGAATGAAAATATGCCTGAAAAACATGGTAACCAAACCTGAAAATCTCTTCCTCAGCTGGATGTTTTGAGCTGCACCTCTCCTGAAAAATCTCTCTGTTTTTCTCTAGTCTTTTCTTTCTCTTAGCCAAAACTCCTCCTAGTTTTTTCTCTGAGCTCTCCTCAAGCTCTCAGAAAAACTCTCTCTCCTACAGCTTCTTCCCTCCAAAGTCTCCTCTGGAACCTCTTCCTGCAGCTCTCTCCTCCCCTCCCGTCTGCCTCTAACTTCCTAAAGCAACCCAACAAAAAGGCTCCTCCCTCCAAAGATTTCTGCCACCCCCCTCAAGCAACACCCTGAACCCTGCAGAAGACGCTCCCCCTCTAACCAACTCTGAACGTCCTCTCTATATCCTCCTCCAGGTGTCGCCTCCTAATAGCTCTTCAAAAAGCACTATCTGATTCCATGGCAGCCAATTAAAAGATGCCACGTGGCCTCCTGTGGTTGTGACATTTGGCAAAACAAGCTGCATGAAAGACAAGCCCTAAATGGGGGTCTACAGTAGTATATTGTCTATATTATCTTTTTATTATAGTGAAAATCTATAGCAATTTTAAATAGTCATAAGCTAGAAATCTTGTGTGTTTGTGTGCTTTAATTTTTAGCATTGATTTATTATAACTTTTGGAAAATAGGATTAGGGTGTTTTAATCCTAACATTAAGTGCATTAATTTACATTATTTTAATGATTATGTCTTGTTATCTCAAATAAAATAGTTAAAATAATTTATTATCTTTCATTATGTCATTATATTTATTTTTTTTAAATATGGTATTGTTTGTAATATATTGTCATGTCAAATTAATATATAAATTTAATATATTTAAATATATTGTTATATTAAATTAAAAAACTTAAATTAATCTTAGGACTATTTTTATTTTATTTTTTTATTCTCATTCTTAAGGGAATGGAACATATTTCTTTATAAGGCGTCAATGAAACTCATATTTCATTTTGAAGGATTTGATTCCTTGAAAATTAATGGGGTTCACTTTTTATTTTTATTTTTATTTTTCTGTTTTTATTGATTCCAAATTCAATAAATAAATAAATAGATAAATAATTTTTAAGTTAAAAAAAAAATTGATATTTTATAAAAATAAGATTATTTTGATAAGTTGTTTTAAAAAACACTTTTTAAAAAATAAAAAGGAAAAAACTTGTTTGAATAAGTTGCTTTTAAAACTAATTTTCTAATTTAAATTTTATAAAAATGTTATAAATTCAATTTATAATTTAATTAATGTCTTATTAAAAATAAAAATACTTTTTTAATTACAAATAAATAAATAAAAACAAATATTTTTTAGTAAAATATGAATAGAAATATTATAACAAAATCATATATTATATTTTCTTTTATAAAAAAAAAAATATTTTAGTATATGTTAGAAAAATATAGATATTAATATCTTCATAATTGATTTTTTTTTTCTGTTAAATTTGAATAATAAATTTTACAGATATTCATTATTAACAATATTTTATTTAAAATAATTTTAAAAACAAATAAAGTTTAAAATTTTTAACATAAATAAACCAAAATTTTCATTACATGCAAATATGTAACAATCATGAGCACAAAGAATTCTAGAATGCTTTGATTTATTCTACAATTAATTTTATCAATTTTTTGAATTGCAAATTATTCTTAAAAATTAGTAGATTAAAAAAAAAATTAAATTATTAATTATGTCTTACTTAATTTAAAATCTATTTATTTAGAGAGAAAATTCAAAAAATATAATTGTTTATATATGAGAAATTGTAAAGTTATGAATCATAATGTATCCATTTTGGTTTATTATTTTTTTTTTAGTAATTAAATATATTTTCTGAGTTCTAAATTTTCTTTAAAACTGATTAAATGCATTAATAAATTAAATACAAAGCATCATTTAATTTGAAGTTTATTAAAAAATTTATAAAAATACTGAAGTGTGATTTGCTTAACTGTAAAACTTGCAACTAGATTTATCTTCTGGTTAAGTCGGTAAGTGAACTTTTGTGAGCCGGCTTGTCCTATGCACAGGGAGTTTCCTCTTTATTGCTTTAACAGAAATGGCATGTCCCAAATAAAAGTGAATCTTCCATTCCAGTAGCTAACATGACATGTCTTCTGAAAAAGTTCCCTATTACCATTTGGTGGGGTTTTGAGTTGGTTCCTGCCCTACCAAACATATATGCTTCTCCCTCAAACCATGATAAAGACCATCTGTGATAAAGGACCAAAATGTCATGATTTCTTTCTTACTATTGTCTTCACAAGTTCTCACTTCTCACTGAGATTTAGGATTATGAATCTTGCTGGGGTCCCTTGGATGTTGTGATGGATGAAAAGGGTGGAACACCTCTTTTCCTTAAAATCTAAGGATGAGGAGAAGAGGGATGATAAAAAGACTGCTAAAAAGCTTGAGATAAGCACATGGATGATAAAAAGATTGCTAAAAAAGCTTGAGATAAGCACATGGATGATAAAAAGACAGCTGCAAAGCTTGCGATAAGCACAAGGCAGGTTGGTCCTATCAGGTTTATGCATAGTGAGTTTTCCTTTTATGACCACTTTAATCAACTCTTGACTTCATAGGTTGATCTTTCTTTAGGGGCTTTTCCTTTTCCTCGCACCCAAAGTGTCTATGAATTTCATTCTCCTGTGAACCCAAGTTCTCAAGAGTTTCTTGTCCAGAAGAGGTCTGGTTGTTCCTACAATTTCCGTGAATTCCATCCTGAGTTGTATGATCCCCAATGTCTGGGCAATTCCTGAGAAGTACTGACTGAATTCCAGGGAATAGAAGAACAAAGAGGCTGTTTGATTTGGTGGTTAGATGCAATCTTCCTTTATGAAACCATTAAAATATCTTTTGTTTTAGCTTGTAATTTGGTTGATGTAAAGCCTTCTCATTTCCCTTTTTCTTATAGTATTAAAAGAAGGCTAGCATCAGAAAGCTACAATGCCAGCTCAAAAGGCTTCATCTTCACATACTCTGAGTCATCTTCCCTTTTTCTCATTTCCCTTTTTATTATGTCCCACCATATTTAACCAGATACACCTTTCTTTTGATCTCTTGGAAAATTGAACAAAAGAAGAATAGGTCCTTGCATAGCCTTACAAAAAAAACCGAACATACCCCGTCATCTCAGACTATTTTTTATTAGAATTTATTTTTTCCTGAAGCTCAGGTCTGTGCCTTTATTCTTGTTTATGAGCAACGGATGAGTCATCAACCAGAAGTTGAAGATTCACCCACCATTTTTGTCCCTTTAAATACACCTGCATTGTACAGGGTTGATCAACTCAAAGGGTTTTTTCAATCTCTGGAAAGTAGAGCATTCCAGATCACTTGTTGCAGACTCAATTGCAGCACTTTCAGAAATATGAAGAGCCAACTCCAAGAACATGTTATCGGAATCCCAGTCAGCTGCCAATATGATAAGCCATCTCTTTCAAATGGGTCTGGGGCAATCATCCAAAGTAAAACCCTCTCTCTATCTCTTTCCACTCTGCGTATCAGTTGTTAGTTATAGAAGACTTTAAAATAGAAGTCATTTTGCTAATGGGCTTGTCTTGAAATTGCAGAAAAATGGGATTCCACAAATTACAGGATCAAAAAAAACAGGAAGAAGGCAGACAATTTTGTGGATGGAGTCCGAGAGCATGGTGAGTTGCTAACTGTTACTTTTTTGCTACAGTTACGATTAAGAATCATTAACATTCTGATTTTAACATTCATTTGTGAAACTGCAGTGAGATTAGGGCCTAAGTTCTCTGAAACGGTGAAGGGAAAGTTGAGCTTGGGGGCTAGGATTCTTCAAGTTGGAGGAGTGAAGAGAGTTTTCAAGCAAATTTTTGTTGTTGGAGAAGGAGAGAAGCTATTGAAGGCTTCCCAATGCTACTTATCAACAACAGGAGGCCCTATAGCTGGTCTCCTCTTTATCTCTTCTCAGAGGATTGCCTTTTGCAGTGATAGATCAATCAAATTCTCTTCTCCAAATGGTGAATTGATTAGGATCCATTACAAGGTGGGCTACTCACATAAATCTCTCTAGGTCAACTGATCTCCCTTTCCTTGTTTGCTAACATCTATGTAAATTCATTTTCTTTTGTGCAGGTCTCTATCCCACTGAGAAAGATAAAAAGAGCCAACCAAAGCGAGAATGTGAAAAATCCATATCAGAAGTACATGGAAATCGTTACTGTGGATAACTTTGACTTCTGGTTTATGGGATTCTTGAATTACCAGAAAGCTTTCAGCTACCTCCAACAGGCACTCTGTGAAGCGCAGAACCTGGTTGAGAAGTGATTCAAAGTTTCTTCCCCCAACTTCTACAAATGTATTTACATGAACCTGATAAGGATCTGTACAGTCAGAGGCTTTGTACAAATTTTTTGCTAATGAGAAATTGATCTCCAATTTTTCAACCATATTTTCTATTCAGTGCATGGAACAAGTTCTTCCAAAGTGACTATTGTTTTAGTACTATAGTAGCTATGCTATGACATAAACCCCAACTCTTCATGTTGTGTCTGTTGTATTATATGTTGTATGACACATTCCATTGCTTCTTGTCAAATGTGTTCTAGTGTAGTATAAAGACATAATACCTGAGGAAACAGATTAACAATAGCTTTTGTTGAGTTACAGGAATTGAATGAATCTCTGAGTTCCAAAACCATATACAGAGTGATATCCAACCTCAAGTATTTTTGCAGAAGCTTTTAATAGGACAAATAGACTCACTTTCTTCTATAAGATCTTGAGTTAGGCCACCTCTGGTGAATAAAACCAGGTAAGCTGTCTTGTGATGAGGAAGCCTTTACTTTAGCCAGCTTCTGCACTTCCTTTTTGGCAATCCCATTTCTAAGAAAATTGAGACACCGATTGATACCCTCATACAAGCCTATGGAATTCATTGGTCTTGGAAACATATTGTTGAGTTTTATGTGAATTAAACTACCTTATCATTGTACTCAGCTCCATACTTTTATGAACAGATTAAGCACATTGAATTAAAATTTCATCAGTAAAATGATACATTGAGTTTCCAAAGTCCATTAAATTATAATATCTGAAAATTCTATGACTTCCAATGCCTAAGGTAGCTGTTAGCACCATTTTGAGTCATGGGACCCCCAATCCCTTAAACTATGACATCAAACTCCCCCAATTTTATCGTTTACACTCTCTTAGGAGTCTGAATTTATGGAAATTGGGTCAATAAAAGCATACCAAGTTGAGGTGATTCCCAGAAATTGCTGATGTCCTTCCAGCGAATACAAGAATCCCATTCAACATTCAACCATTTAGGACAAATTAGTGATCTGGTTTGGTAGTTGGATGTAATCTCCCATAGATGACAGTACAGACAATCATCATTTATTGAAAAATCATTACAATATCTAATCTTTTACCCTGTAATTCAGGTGATATAATGATAAATTTGCTTAGCAAATGTCTTTTTCACTTTCCTTTTTTTTTACTAGGATCACAAAGCAAAAATGCTGGCTCAAAGTGCTTCATTGACATATCCATACATAGCCAGCATAAGAAAAGGGAGTAAAATATAGTGTTAGGATAGAACTATCGAACTCTAAACCAATGAATCAAAGATTATGGATCACTCAAAAGAAGACAGATACTCCTTCCCTCTTTCGGGAAGTTGAATTTGTTTCAGGGCGTTCTTTTCAAACAGTAGATACGTAGATTCTGTGAATAATAGGACTAGAAAATATGGGAAAATGGTGAAAGTTTTTGTGCTTGGAGCTTGAGAGCATTATAAGTCTTTCTTTCTTTTATTCTACAACCAGATTTTCCGTTTGGTTTATGGAAAAATGGAGGAAAATTATAGAAAACCTTGAGACCATTGGAATGAGGGCTGGAAAGATAGTTGTAACATGATGGAATTTTCTTTCATCTCCTATGGGTTCTCAACAACCAAACAGAATTTTGTGAAACTTCAGTGAGACTGGGGCCTAAGATCTCTAAAACTGTGAAGGGGAAGTTGAGGTTGGAGGATGGGAATCTTCAAATAGAAGGGGTTAAGAGTGTTTTCAAGAAAACTTTCAGTGTTGGAAAAGACGAGAAGCTGTTGAAGGCTTCTTCCCCAAGAGTGTCTGTTAAAGAATTCTGGCTTCTGTTTCACAGGGTTTTTAAATTATCAGAAAGCTTTCAACTATCTTCAACAGACAATCTCTTAAGCTTTAAATCCACTCAAAAAGTGATTCAAACTGATACATTTCTTCCCCTCTGCTTCACTGATGTGCTTAGCTCTGCATAGGCCATTCTTTAACCGATGTTTTCCACTAGTATATAGCATGAGTCACTCTGGAGTAATTGCTATCTTAGAAGTTTTTTTCATGCTATAAAAGCTGGCTATAGAGCTGAACTAGTGCAATTCCAAAGGAGTTTGCTCTATATTGCCCTGCCTGAATCAGTTATAGTTCCCTGATTACTGTGAATCTGAAGTGATCAATCAACATGATCATGACTTTTAATCCTCAAAATAATATTGAACACCCTCTTTCAGACATCTAGGCTTCACAACAGTAAAAAAATTGAAAATCCCAGAGTTGAATTTGAGCATGACAGTGGGAAATGGAGCTGATGTGGCTATGATGCGGTGACTCTTCTTTTTCCAAAAACACCTAATATTCATGTCATCCTTCATCAGCAGTGTGACGTTTAAAGGCAGCCTTAGATTCCTTCACTAACTTTCTATGGTTTAATGTAGAGATTTGTAATCAGAAAAAGTTGAAGAATCTTTAGTTAAAATGGCCTGCTACTGGTTTTTCTTAACAGGTAAGGATGAGGATAAAAGAATGATAAAGATAACTGAAAAAAAAAAGCTTGGGATAAGCAATATGGCAAGCTGGTCCTATCAGCTCTGTGACTTGTGAGTTTCATCAGCTAAATTGAGAAGAGCACTTGCATCACAAAGCAAAAGTGCCAGCTCAAAAAGCTTCACCAACACATCAACACAGGGTCAGGTTAATAAAGTAGGTTAACATATCAAGCTTGTTAGGATTGAATAATTGAAGAACTAACCATAAATAAGTGTGACATATATAGAAAATAACTGAAAAGATCCTCTTCTTGATTATCTTTTAGTTAAAGAAAACTTATTTATAGAGGTGGCGTATGGCCTTTAGTCATGTTGATGAACCATAGAGGACTCATTCAAATAAAAGTTAGAAGGCTCATCATCCCTTTAAATATATTTGCACTTGGACAAGGCTTGATCAATCCCCAAAACCATTGCATCAATCTTTGAGACTAGAGAGGGCTTCAGACCACTTGTTGCAGACAAGCCACAAAAGGCAATTGCAGATAGTAGTGAAGTATGAAGAACCAACTTCCAGGACAGGTTGTCAGAATTCCAATCAACTGCCAATGCAATGATCCCTCTCCTTCAAATGGCGCTCTGATGTTAACTCAAAGTAAGAATCACTCTTTCAAGAACTTGCACTGTTATGATTTTTGTCTACTTTGGCTAATGATACAAGTCATTTTGCTAAAGGGGTTGTCTCCTGAAATTGCAGATAAAATCGATTCAATGAATCATAGGATGAAAAAACATCCGAAAAAGACAGCAAATTTTGTGCATGGAGTCCGAGAGCATTGTAACCATCTTCTTCCTCTTCTTTCATCAATTTTTATTTGCTCTGTTTGGTTGGTGGGAATTTCTTAGAATCATAAGGACCCTACTTGGGGTTAGACACATAGTTGTAAGATAATGGTTTCTTTTCAATAACTATACTGAATTTTCGGAATAACATTGAATGATAATTAACTTTCTCTTCTTTTTGGTCAAACTGTAGTGAGAATAGGGTCTAAGATCTCTGAAACCGTGAAGGGCAAGTTGAGATTGGGGCTAGGATTCTTCAACTTGGAGGGGTGAAGAAAGTTTTCAGACAAATTTTTGGTTTTGGAAAAGGAGAGAAGCTGTTGAAGGCTTCTCAATGTTATTTATCAACAACAGCAGGCCCTATAGCAGGCCCTATAGCAGGCCTCCTCTTTATCTCAACTCAAAGGCTTGCATTTTTCAGTGAAAGATCAATCAGATTTTCTTCCCCAAATGGTGAATTGGTTAGATTTCATTACAAGGTAGATGACTCCCATAACTCTCTCTTTTCCTCTCCTCCTTGTTTCTCAATATCTAAGTAAAACTTGTCTTGTGTAGGTCTCGATCCCACTAAGAAAGATAAAGAGAGCCAACCAAAGTGAGAATGTGAAAAATCCTTCTTAGAAGTACATTGAAATTGTTACCACGGATAACTTTGACTTCTGGTTTATGGGATTCTTGAATTACCAGAAAGCTTTCAGCTATCTTCGAGAGGCTATCTCTCAAGTGCAGAATCCACTCCAGAACTGATTCAAGTCATAAGTTTCCTCCCTCCCGCTTCAACAAATGGATTTACATGAACCTTGTTGGTTTTGATAGAAACAAAGTGTAGAATATTTCAGGAAGCAACAGAACGTTGAGGAATCTAAAGTGATATATAATTTATTAAGCTTCAAAGTACTTATTTATACAGTAGCTTAAAACAGAAAAACATAAAAAATAGTAACAAACCTGCTACCTATAAATACTTCCTAAAGAATAGAAACAAACCAACAAATACTTCCTAAGGAATAGGTAAATCTTCCACATGACTAACTTATTTGACTACTTCCACTTCAATCTACTCAGCTCCATGTTAGCAGCTCCTAGGACATGTCATTCAACACTCCTCCTTGTCTCTGGAGCTGCAGACTCCAAGCCTATGCCTCAAGAACTCATATCTGGCTTTGGGAAGTGGCTTGGTTAAGATATCAGCATTCTGACTTTCTTATCCAATTTGTCTCTCTTAACATGTGGAATATAACAGAAACAAAGACAATCAAATGTTTTTAAATTTTGTAGCCTTGGTTTATGGCCATACCATGCTTCAAATGGAGTCTTTTGTTGCAAAGCTTTTGTTGGCAATCTATTCAGCAGAAAGACTGATGTATGTGCAGCCTTAGCCCAGAATTTCTTTGGCAGCCCTTTGTCATGCAGCAAACACCTTGTCATTTCCATAAACGTTCTATTTTTCCTCTCAATGACTCCATTCTGTTGAGGGGTATAAGGTGTTGTAAGCTGGTGCTCAATGCTGTCATTCAGTGATGGTGTTCTCTAAGGTCCTCCCACATCAGTGTGTACTAACTGCAACTTCTGAGTAGCTCTCTAGGCCTTGTTTTGTGGGAAAGGAAGTCTTGTTTGTTTCCCGTACTGACAGGCTACACAAGTAGGAGGCTTCACTTCTAATTCAGGAAAGCCTTCTCCAAGATTGTTCTTCTTCATAAATAGAAGGGTAGTATGATCAAAGTGCCCCAAACGCCTATGCCAAAGCATTGTATTGCTTTTTTCTTTGTGAATTGCAGTCTGCTCTTCTTACATCAAATCCAAGGCAAAGTTTTTGCCTTTCATTTGGACTATAAATACCTCTCTGCCCTGTGCATCAGCAATCATGCAATGATTGTCCTCAAACAACACCTTATAGCCTTTTTCCAACAGCTGACCAACACTCAACAGATTTTGATTAATCTCAGGAACATATAAGACATTAGAGGTTAATTTCAAACCTGTGTGACCTTCAATTGCCACTGTTCCTTTGCCTTTTACTGCAAGATATGCTCCATTTCCAATTCTAACTTTGGAAGTAACAGTTTTGTCAAGTTCCTTAAAGAGCCCTTGATCATAAGTCATATGGTTTGTACAACCATTGTCTATAAGCCAAGTTTCTGGGGAGCTATTAGTGGCAAACCATGATACTACAAACAGTTCCTCATCTTGAAGTTCTTCCACAACAGCCTTAACTTCTCCATGCTGCTGTTGAGATTTGCATATCCTTTCCACATGCCCTAGCTAACCACACTTGTGACATCTTACATCCGGCCTCCACCAACACCTTTTTTGTGGATGATTGGATTTTTTACAGTAAGAACATGGCGGAAACTTTTGAGTGTTGTTGCTATTGTTATTGTTGTTTTGCATCTCTTTCTTGTACTGAGATATGGCCTAAAATGCACCTTCTACAGATCCTTCTTGTCTCATAAGCCTCCTTTGTTCTTGAGCCTGTAATGCATTCAACAACTCTACCAAGGTGATACTTGACACATCTTTTGAGTTTTCTAGAGATGATATTGTAGTCTCAAACTTTTCAGGAACTGTTATAAAATTTTTTTGAACTATTCTAGAATCAGAAAAGTCAGTACCAAGAAGTCTTACTTTGTTAACAATACTAAGAAGTCTGTCTGAGTGATCCTTGATTGTTTCTGATTCTTTCATCCTTTACATCTCAAATTCTCTAATCAGGTTCAACACTTGCATACCTTTGACTCGTTTATTTCCTTCATATTCCTTATTCAGGAAGTTCCATATTTCATTTGTTATCTTCAGTGTCATGATTCTGGTGAAAATTGTAGATGAGACAACTGCAAATAGACTAGCTTTTGCCTTTGATTTCCTTTGCCTCTTCTCATTGTGTAGTTTTATCTGAGCCATAGTTGGATTGTCGGACAGAGGAGGAACTTCATATTACTCACTAACAGCTTCCCACAGATCACTAGCATCAAGGTAGCTTCCATATGGACAGCCCACACTTGATAATTTATTCCATCAAACACTGGAGGTGCCAGTGCATTCAGTGAAGCTTTTGAGGTCATTTTGGATATTGTTTGTAGGTTTTTTAGGCTCACTCACCTCACAAGTTACTCAAGAACTTGGCTCTGATACCAATTTGTTGGTTTTGATAGAAACAAAGTGTAGAAACTCTTAGGAAGCAACAGAACGTTGAGGAATCTAAAGTGATATATAATTTATTAAGCTTCAAAGTACTTATTTATACAATAGCTTAAAACAGAAAAACATAAAAAATAGCAACAAACCTGCTACCTATAGATACTTCCTAAAGAATAGAAACAAACCAACAAATACTCCTAAGGAATAGGTAAATCTTCCACATGACTAACTTATTTGACTACTTCCACTTCAATCTACTCAGCTCCATGTCAGTAGGTCCTAGGACATGTCATTCAACCAACCTGATAAAGCTCTGCACAGTCAAAGGCTTTGTACAAATTTTTTTGTTAATGAGAAATTGATCTCCAATTCTTCAACCGCTTATATTCTACTTGTGCACAGAACAAGTTCTTCCAAAGTGATATTGTGTTAGTACTTGAGTAGCCAAGCCATATGACACATTCCATTGCTCTAAGTCAAATGACATATGGCATAGTCAAGTCTCTTGTACTATGTGCATATGACATATTCCATTGATCCTAATCAAATGTACTACGAAGATGTATACCCTAGGGAAACTGATTCTCAACTGGGTTTGTTGAGTTACAAGAATTGAATAAAGTGATATCCAACCTCAAAGTAACTTTTGTGTGATGAGTTAAGACCATAAGGTTTGTAGTCATTTGTTGAATGTTGATAGTGACACTGTGAAATGAAAGGTTAGAAAACAGAACTGCCCAAACAATTGGAGATAGTAAAGGCTTGGTATTTTACTGACAGTGATGCCTTTTGCTTTTTGTCTGGCTTGAGCTATAGATTATGGCACCTTCAAGCATTATCTGGGAAGTTTTTGGTAGGAAAATTAAGATTACTCTCTTCCATGAGAAGATCTAGAGTTAGGCAGCCTCTGGTGAATCAAACCGGGCTAGTTATCTCATGATGAGGGAAACTTTGCTTTAGCTAGCTACTGCAAGTCCTTTTAGAGCATTCTCAACTAGCTAGTTGTTCTATGTCAAGTAAACTACATTATCATTGTAGTCAGCTCTCTACTTTCATGAATATAGTAAGTGTAATGATCTACTCCCTCTTATGTAGATATTGTTTATTTTGGACCTAATAGGTTCTCACAACTTTAAAACGTATTGACATGGTTAAGAAGAGTTCACTGCATATATTGTGTCAGAAACTTCTCTTATTCGTTGTAGGATATCAGTAAGCATATTGAACTATAGTTTCATACGTAAATTTTTATGAACAAACTAAGTGTATTAAATTATAATTTCATTGAAAAAAGATACATTGAGCTGCCAAAATCCAATACATTATTATATTTGAAAATTCTACGACTTTTGTTAAGTCCCCAATTTTCCTAAAAGGTTATTAAAGTATTACAATTTGAGCTTACAATGAATATCATGCTCTAACAAACCCCTTCATGTGCAATTGCTCTTAACTCTGCTAGATTCTCAATCATAGTGCAAGATCGTTAAGTCAAAGAATCCAAGGTTGATTAGTCATTATTCTCAATCTCAATAGCATGAATTCATTGTCTTTCTTCTGGGTAGAGATATTGATGACCATTGTGATTACCCACCCTGCTAATTGCTTTTGGGAAACTCAAGTAGCAATTCCAATGTTGAATATTGAACAACATGGTTAATCTTGTCACCTGATTCCAAGTATGTCAGTTGTCCCGTGAAACAGAAATTGGAGGACATCTCATTCGCTGGGAATCAAATTATTGACAACAATTCCAGGTTCATCTACTTGGGGTAGTGGGATTTCTCTTTGTGAGGCTTAAAGCATATGACCAGACTTGACTGAAGAATGTTGCTAGCTTAAGAAAAATGAATTGTTTTTCAATTGTGTTTATGAGAACCTTGCAGTTGGTAAAACTGTAGATGAAAAAGGAAAGTTGCTCTTATGTTATATTTTGATTATATCTCAAGGCACTTGAATGTCATAAGCTATTGTGCATATTCCTCTGTATTTTATGGAAAGCCTTTTGTCTGTAATTGGGGTTATAAACTTATAATGAATGTAATATATTTCTATGTGTGTCCACTCTTCAGGCCTACTGATGGAAATACAGAAGCATGACTTGCTTGGCTATCGAACTTGGAACTAGATTTATTTGCTTTCCAAGTTGGTGAGTGAACTTAGATGAGCTGGCTCTTGTTATGCACTGGGAGTTTCCTTTCTATTTGCTTCTACAGAAATGGCAAGTCCCCAATAAAAGTGAATCTGCCCTTCCAGCAGCTAACATGGCATGCCTTCCAAAAAAGTAGCTGCTATTATTTGGTGGGGTTCTCTCATAGTTCCAACCTTGACAATCCAACTCTCTTTTCTGTGTCAAAATTCATAGGATCTGATTTAGAACAAAAAGGTTGTCTAGTTTGGTAGTTATTTTCAATCTTCCTCTGTGAAACCATTAAAATATCTTATCTTTCAGCTTGTAATTCAGCTGATCTAATGTCTTCTCAATTCCCCTTTTTCATATAGAATTAAAAGAGGTCTGGCATCAGGAAGATGAAATGCCAGCTCAAAAAGATGCATCTTCACATATTCTGAGTCAGACTAATGAAATCAAGTAATAGAGGTGCTTGTTCAAAAGCTGAATCTTCCCAAAAGGTTAAAATGCCAGTTTCTGGGTATGACTTAGGAGCAATGGTAAATGAACTAACCCTCGAAACAAAGAGTTGGCAATGACAATACTAATATGACAAAATGAATTTTCATTGAATGAGTGGAGATTACAAATTTACAGTTTGTAAGATTACAACAAAGAGAATTCTGCGTGTGAATGATCATATTGACAAACCAGAATCAGAGCATAGCTTTCTGGAGATAACAACTGCCTTCCATCATTCAGATGTCAATGAAGTTGGCTCTGCCTGCCATTTCCAAACATCAACTTGTCCAGTTCCATCCCCAGTGAAAACAAGTCCCCCCGGACCTATCTGAATCTCTCGGACTTCTTCTTTTGCAAATATCCTGCCCTTCTCAGTGAATCTATGCCACAACAAATAAAATTAGTCAACCAAGAAACAGGGAAGAATGTTCTGTTTACCAAGAATAATGGAATTAAGAAGGGAAATAAAACCTAGAAAGTAATGGTTATACTCACGATGGTAATTCATAAAGCCACACAGAATTGTCATTGCAAGAGCACAACAATATTGGTTTCCCTTCCGAATTGTTCATACCAAAAAGAGATAGCACACCCTGTAACAAGAAGCAGAGTATAACAGCATTATGACAGAAATATCTTAGCATTACCACCCACCATTCCCTTGATAAAAGGGTTCCTAGAAGCAAACCAAAATCCACAGTTCATAAATTAAGATATAAAAAGAACTGAATGACAATAACCTACATGTTCTTCATTGTGTGTGTAAGTCACTTCCAGGTTGCCAGCTTCAGTAGCAAACCAAACCTGCACCAAAACAAGAATCAGAACAGACATCAAGTCTAATATCCATGGTGAATATAATAAATGTAAGAAATGAAACCGACCTTAATTGTTTGGTCCAATGAACATGATATTAAATAGGGACCCCAACAAACAAGAGACATCACAACTGATGCATGCTCCTTCAGTGTATGAATACATTGTAATGTATCAAGACCCCACGCCTGAAAGGAATATGATAATCACTCATATATACACATTTCATCAAGAAATATTATGAACCATGACAATGGAATAACTGAGCAATATTAAACCTACTCTTATTGTATTGTCCATGGAACCAGAATATAGCCTCCCACCACCTACTGTGAGTGAAACCACAGCACCATTGTGGCCTTCCAATGTTGTAGCTGGCTCAAAAGCATTGGTTTCCTTATTGGCTTTCCATGCATGTATAGTGCCATTCTGCAACAACAAAAATAAAAAATAAGAAATAACTTTGGAGTGTGACCCCAATATTTTGAAATAGAAAAAGAGTTAAAAAAAAGAAAAAAAAAAAAAAAGGATCGGACTCAAATGTGCAAGTTCTTTCACACTGCTATTTTCAGGTTGTAAAGCAGAATGGGAAGTTGGACTCCAGTAGTCATTTTAAGGGGTCATATAATATACCAAATCATTACCATTCCTAAGAGAAGGACACAGAAAGTTAAAACTATCAAGAAATTTACCTGTGCCCCCGCAAATAGCATATCATTATTCACCACCATAGCATAAATTTGCTCAACTGGTCCGTCAAGAGAGAGATCAGCACAAGACTCAATATTCCATGCCTGAAATAGTACCAGCACAGATACAATCCCATACATCAAATTCTTATTAAACTGAATTGAACAAACAAATTGAAGAGAAAAGGAATAAGATGTGTTTCAATCTTACCTTAACAACATCTTTTATTCCAGCAAATACCCAAGGGCCTGCACTGATTAAGGACCCAATTTCCCCTCCAAGATTGACCACACCATCACATTGACCAGTATGGCAGTCCCAAACCCGTATATACCCATCTCTACTGGCAGTATAGAGCTTCTCAGAGCCAGAAGGAAGCACAATTCCTGAGATGGCCTGAGCAAAGAAAAAAAATTCTCATAGATAAGATGTTCAATTTAGCCAATTAACAAAAGCACCATCTTAATTACTTCACCAACTACCTTGATGTGCCCATTAAGCTCTGCCAACTTGAAAACCCCATGGCCCTTAAACCATGAATGGAGATACTGGCACTTATCTGCCTCCACACAATTTCCATGTCGCCAGTACTTGCAGACCCTTTCTCCAATTACTTTCTGTGTAATTCCATTTCCAGAGCTACTTCCTGCTCTTGTTGGACTTGATGAACACCTTAGATTAGTTGAGTCCCATTCACTTTTCTGGTCAGAATAGAGAGTTCTCTCCCTGTTGTTTCTATGGGATTTATTTGAAGCTGATGAACGCTTCGGATTTGTTGAACCTGATGACCTATCCAGACTCGTTAAACTTGATGCACTCTTCGAATCAGAGTCGGGATTCCTCTGCCAGCAGTTTTTCCGGAACTGATTTGAAACTTGATAGTGGGTGTTTTGGGGCAATTCTTGGTGCAGGAACCTACAAGGGTTTCTGTTGCACCTCCCACGGAGCCAATAGGAACAAACCATGTTGTTCACATGTCTTCTTCCCCTTTCATTTTTGTCTCCAACCGATCTTGATGGCTTGATGTCCATGGCTATATCACAAAAAAATACATAGGTCGAACATATAAGTTTGCTGCACCAAAAAAATCCTTCAAAATCCTAACATCAACATCGAGAAAACCCTTAAATCTATGATCTTCAATTTAAAACCCTCAGAAATCCACCATGATCCTCAATTTAAAACACTCAGAAATCCACCACGAATGGCTGCAAAACATCAATTAAAATAAAATAATTTCATCTCTTCACATCCATCAAACCCTTAACTTTCCAATTCTTAAAAACTTCAATCCAAAACCCATATCTATCAGAATCTTTAAATCTCCGATTCTCAATTCCAAATACCAAATAAATCCACCAACCCATCTTCGATATGAATCAAAACCCTCAAGCAAAAACCCAAAATATAAAGAAGGAAGCAAACCTGAAGAAGAAGTAGAAAACAAGAGAAGAAGGCGGTCTTCAGAGAGAACTACAAGCCTGCTGTTATGTTCTTTAGCTCTTCTGTATCTATTTATAGGCGTTGGGATCCTTGTAATGCAAGTAAGCGCGGGAATGTTTAAAACTTGAATTTCCGTTAAACGGGCGCGAACTCCTCATCTGACTTGATCTGCCCGTTAGGCGCCGCCGCGCCGCGTTAAGTAAATAAAAAATTACAAAAAAAAAAAAAAATGAATAGAAAGATTAGGAATCAGTAGGAAAATAACAAAAAAAAAATGGTTTATAATTTTTCAATACGAGCAAATTTTTCTTGAAAAATCAATATATTTTAATGGTTTATAAATTAATATATTTTCTTATTCATATCAAAATTTTATTAATTAAAAATATTTATTAAAAATATATTTTATAAAAAATATTTGTAAAATAATAAATTTTACAAATATTCATTATTAACAATATTTTATTTAAAAATAATTTTAAAAACAAATAAAGTTTAAATTTTGTAACATAAATAAACCAAAAATTTCATTACATGCAAATATGTAGCAATCAATTACGAGCATAAAGAATTCTAGAATGCTTTGATTTATTCTACAATTAATTTTATCAATTTTTTGAATTGCAAATTATTCTTAAATTATTCTTTTTCTAAAAATTATTCTCTCCCTCATTTTTTTTTTTTTAAAAAAAACTAGAAATCGAGAATAACGGTCAAACGATACTATGAATTTTCTAAAAGCAATTTTCTCCTTTTTAAAATAAAAAAAATGATTTTTAATCAAAAGGCCAAATATGCTCTATTTTTATTTTTATTTTTGGTTTTAGAGACTTGCATTTTGATGCATCAATAATGAGGCTTGTCTACCACCCCTTTTCCTTAAAGCCAGGGATGAGAATAAAAGGAATGAAAAGCTTGAGAAAAGCACATGGATGATAAAAAGACAGTTGCAAAGCTTGCGATAAGCACAAGGCAGGTTGGTCCTATCAGGTTTATGCATAGTGAGTTTTCCTTTTATGACCACTTTAATCAACTCTTGACTTCATAGGTTGATCTTTCCTTAGGGGCCTTTCCTTTTCCTCACACCCAAAGTGTCCATGAATTTCATTCTCCTGCGAACCCAAGTTCTCAAAACTTTCTTGTCTAGAAAGAGGTCTGGTTGTTCCCACAATTGCTGTGAACTTCACCTTCAGTTGTATGATCCCCAATGTCTGGGCAATTCCTGAGAAGTACTGACTGAATTCCAGGGAATAGAAGAGTCCTATTCAAAGTTAAACCCTTTAGAATAAAGAGGCTGTTTGATTAGGTGTTTGGATGTGATCTTCCTTTATGAACTAATAAAATATCTTATCTGGTTGAAATTTGGCTGAAGTAATGCGTTCTCATTTCCCATTTTCTTGTAGTATTAAAAGAGGGCTGATATCAGAAAGCTAAAATACCAGCTCAACAGGCTTCATCTTCACATACTCTCTGAGTCAGCTAAAATACACCTCTCTTGTGATATATCTTGGGAACTAAACAAAACAAGAATAGGTCTTTCTTACAATAGTATTTTAAAAATGGCCGAAGACACCGTCATCTCAAACTATTTTTAAGTACAATTTTTTTATGTCTGTGCCTTTTTTCATGTTGATGAGCAATGGATGAGTCATCAACTAAAAGTTAAAGATTCATTCACCATTTCTATCCATTTAAATACACCTGCATTGTACAGGTTTTGATCAACCTCAAAGCGTTTCTTCAATTTCTATAAACCAAAGCATTCCAGACTACTTGTTGAAGACAACTGACGAGGCAGTTGGAGATAAGAGATACCGAATTGCAGCACTTCAACAAATATGGAGAACCAACTCCCAGAGCATGTTGTTGGAATCCCAATAAGCTACCAATATGATAGGCCATCTCCTTCAAAAGGCTCTGGGGCAATCATCCCAAGTAAACTCTCTCTTTCTCTCTCTACTTTTCCTGTCAATTGTTTTAGTTGTAGAAGACTTCAAAATGGAAGTTGTTATACTAGTGGTGTTGTCTTGAAATTTCAGAAAAAATGGATTCAACCAATTATAGGATGAACAAAAATAGGAAGAAGGCAGACAATTTTGTGGATGGAGTCCGAGAACATTGTAAGTTTGTAATTGTTTCTCTTTTCCTACACTTGAAATTAAGAAAAATAGTGAACATCCTGATTTTAACCATATTTCATTTGCAAAACTGCAGTGAAATTAGGGCCTAAGTTCTCTGAAATCTTGAAGGAAAAGTTGAGCTTGGGGGCTAAGATTCTTCAACTTGGGGGAGTGAAAAGAGTTCGCAGGCAAATTTTCAGTGTTAAAGAAGGAGATAAGCTATTGAAGGCTTCCCAATGTTATTTATCAACAACAGCAGGCCCTATAGTTGACCTCCTCTTTATCTCTACTCAAAGGGTTGCCTTTGTTAATGTTACCATATACAACTTAGAATCATATTGGTTGTACATATATGAATGTTAATGTTACCATATACAATTTAGGAATCATATTGGCTGTACATATAGGAAAAGATTGACAAATTGTCTTACCAAGTATTTGTTAATGTTACCATATACAATTTAGGAATCAATTAGACTACGTGTATAGGATATATATATCTGTATATAGATGGATGCAGTGAAATATAAATAACCTGATTAGAGTTCTCGGTTTTTGTGGAGATTTTTTTAGTATTTTGACATGGTATCAGAGCAAGGTTTCGGCACCTTCTAAGTGGAGTACGTGATCTTCTACCAATCAAACACTTGGCATCGAAAACAATGTTGATCGGGTTCATTGCGACCTAGTTCTTGGTCGTTTCTGTTCCAATTTTCTGGTGGGCTATTTCCTTTGTCTCTCAGTTGCATCATGTCATCAGATAAGTTGGAATCGTTTCCTATTAGATTTACTGGCAAAAATTATTGTGCTTGGGATTTTCAATTTAAATTATTTGTCAAAGGAAAAGAATTATGAGGTCATATTGATGGGAGTAATCTTACACCTCATGATGTCGAGGCTTTGTCTAAGTGGGAAATTAAGGATGCTCGAGTTATGACCTGGATCCTTAGCTTGGTTGAACCTCACCTTGTTTTCAATCTGAGGCCTTATAAAACTGCTCCTGCTTCCACCACTCTTCGTTAGTCTACTCATCTTTCTCGACCTCCTGATTGGTATGGATTCTTCTCTCCTGTCTTTCTTGTTGCTACTTTATCCACTATTTCTACTCCCTTTTGCTACAAATAGGCCATGGAACATGAGTGTTGGAAAAATGCAATGCAAGCAGAACTTTAAACACTTGAGGAGAATCATACTTGGGATATTGTTCCTTGTCCTCCTTTAGTCAAACCTATTGGGAGTAAATGGGTTTTCTCTGTAAAACTTTGTTCTGATGGCTCTTTGGACTGGTAAAAAGCTCACCTCGTAGCTCTGGGTAACAAGCAGGAATATGGGGTTGATTATGAGGAGACATTTGCTCCTATTGCCAAAATGACCACGGTTCAAACCATCTTAGCTATTGTTGCTTCACAGTCATGGCAATTATATCAGATGGATGTAAAGAATGTTTTTCTTCATGGTGATCTCTAGGAAGAGATTTACATGAAGCTTCCCTTTGGTATGATTAATTCTTCTCCTTATGATGTCTGTAAGCTAAAACGTTCTTTGTATGGGCTCAAGCAAGCTCCCCGAGCTTGGTTTGAGAAGTTTCGTAGTACAATTCTTTCCTTCAGTTTTACCCAAAGTCAGTATGATTCTTCCTTCTTCTTCCACACATCTGTGTTGGGTATAGTCCTTCTCTTGGTTTATGTGGATGATATTATCATTACTGGCACTAACTGTGATTTGATTACTAAGCTTCAGCGGATGTTACATAAAACTTTCCATATGAAAGATCTTGGACAACTCACATACTTCTTAGGATTGGAAGTTCATCATTGGGCTAGTGGTATTTTCGTGAACCAGCATAAGTAAATTCAAGATCTTATCACTTTGGCTGGTTTGGAGGACACTTCTTTTGTTGATACTCTTATGGAGGAAAATGTCAAATACAGGAAAGATGAAGAGGACCTTCTGGATGATCCTTCTCTCTATCGGCGCCTGGTTGGGAGTCTTATCTTCTTGACCACTACTGGACCTTATATCTCCTATGTTGTTCATCAGGTCAGTCAGTTTATGACTTCTCCTCGACATCTTCATCTTGTTGCAGTTTGACGCATCTTCTGCTATCTTCGAGGTTCACCTACTCGAGGGTTATTCTTTCCTACCGGCTCCTCTCTTCAACTTGTTGCCTATAGCGATGCTGATTGGGCTGGGTGTCCAGATACACGTCGATCTACTACGGGTTGGTGTATGTTTTTAGGTGATGCCTTAATTTCTTGGAGATGTAAGAAACAAGATCGTGTTTCTAACTCCTCTACTGAGGCCGAGTATCGTGCCATGTCTACTACTTGTTCTAAAATTATATGGCTATACGGTCTTCTTGAGGAGCTTGGGTTTCCTCATACTACTTCTACACCTCTTCATGCTGATAACACTAGTGCTATTCAGATTGCCACCAATCCTGTTTTTCATGAACGTACCAAGCACATTGAGGTTGATCGTCATTCTATTCGAGATATCTTGGAAAGTCGGGTGATATCTCTTCATCACATCTCTTTTGATCTCCAAGTGGCTGATATCTTCACCAAAGCTTTGACTCGACAGCGGCATCAATTTCTTGTTGGCAAATTGTTGCTGGTTGACTTACCAGCATCAATTTGAGGGGGGATGTTAATGTTACCATATGCAATTTAGGAATCATATTGGTTGTACATATAGGAATGTTAATGTTACCATATACAATTTAGGAATCATATTGGTTGTACATCTAAGAAAAGATTGACAAATTAGCTTACCATGTATTTGTTAATGTTACCATATACAATTTAGGAATCAGTTAGACTCCATGTATAGGATATATATCTGTATATAGATGGATGCAATGAAATATAAAAAAGCTTATCAGAGTTCTCGGTTTCTGTGGAGTTTTTTTTAGTATTTTGACAGCATTTTGCAGCGAAAGATCAATAAAATTTTCTTTTTCAAATGGTGAATTGGTGGGTTACCCACATAACTCTCTCTATGTCAACTGATCTCCCTTTCCATGATTTTTGAACATCTAAGTAAATTCATTTTCTTTTGTGCAGGTCTCTATCCCTCTAAGAAAGATCAAGAGAACCAACCAAAGCGAGAATGTGACAAAGCCATCTCAGAAGTACATGGAAATCGTTACTGTGGATAACTTTGACTTCTGATTTATGGGATTCTTGAATTACCATAAAGCTTTCAACTATCTTCGACAGGCAATCTCTCAAGTGCCAAATCCAGTCCAGAAGTAATTCAAGCCACTAAGTTCTTTCCTCCCACGTTATCAAATGTATTTATGTGAACCTAATAGAGCTCTGCACAGTCAAAGGCTTTGTACAAATTTTTTCTAATGAGAAATTGATCTCCAATTCTTCTACCCCTTATATTCCACTTGTGCACAAAACAAGTTCTTCCAAAGTGATGATTGTGCTAGTACTTGAGTAGCTATGCCATATGACACATTCCATTGCTCCAAGTCAAATGAATTATGGCATAGTTTGTTGTATCATGTGCATATGACACATTCCATTGCTCCTACTCAAAAGTGGTACGAAGATGTGTACCCTAGAGCTGGAAAGAGAGTTTGTAACATGATGAAATTTTGCTTTCATCTCCCTTGGGTTCTCAAGAACGAAACAAAATTTGCTAAAACTGTGGTGAGATTAGGGCCCAAGAGCTCTAAAACTATGAAGGGGAAGTTGATCTTGGGGCTTAAGATTCTTCAAATCGTAGGTTTTAAGAGAGTTTTCAAGCAATTTTTCAGTGTTGAAAAAAAAAAGCATTCGAAGGCTACTTTCCCAGGAGTTTTCAAACGTTTGTGAATTATTAGAAAGCTTTCAACGAGCAATCTACCAAGCCTATAATCCACTCTAAAAGTGATTCAAGCTGATACATTTCTTCCCCTCTGCTTCATCTTATATGCTTAGCTAGAGCCCAACAACACTTCACACATACAATTCTTTAACTGTTGGTTTTCCATAAGTAGATAGAATAAGTTATTCTAGAGTAATTGCTATTTTCATGGTATCCAAGCTAGTTATAGACCTGAACTTGTGCAATTCCAAATAAGCTTGGTCTATATTGCCCTGACTGGATCACTGATAGGTCCCTAACCACCGTGAATCTGAAGTGAGTAATTTTGATCCTCAAAACTATATGGAACATCCTCCTCCTTTCAGATATTTGGCTTCATAAGTTTTCCCTAAAACTTAAAGAGTTGTGTCTTTTTTAGGTCCTAGACAGCAACACATGAAACATTCCTGTAGGTTTTTAGAGTAAGAATAGAAAGCACAAAAAAAATTGGGGCTGAAAATTGCACACCTTTCATTGCTGCAAAATCTGAATTTATAAAGGAAAAGAAACAAACAAAGCAAAAAAAAATCTGCCTACATATCTTCAACAGATTTCTAATAGCATTACTAAGTCAAATATGAATTCAGAAAAAAAAAAATTCAAACTAAACTAAAAACTATTCATTTATCTTGCAAAATATTTTCAACAGAATACCAACTCTATTGGTTTATTTTAGCTTAAATTCTCCAAAAAATATAGCACTTGTCATCATTCCTTGCTATTTTTGCTGCAAACACCAATTTTTTTCCTCAATAATTCAAACCTTGATTTTGATAGTTCATTTGTCAAAATATCAGCAAGTTGAGCTTCTGTCTTACAATGTACTAAATTCACTTCATCATTCTTCTGGACTTCTCTAACAAAATAATACTTAATTTTAAACTGCTTTTGTCTTGCTACGAAACACTAGATTGTTAGAAATTGCTATGGCAGCTTGATTATCAACAAAAATTCTGGTTGCAACATCCTGAACCATCTTCAAATCTGTCATGTGCTTCCTTAACCATAAGACTTGATTGACAGCGACAATACTACTACAACATACTCAGCCTCAGTAGTAGACTGAGCTATAATTTCTTGCTTCTTTGAACTCCAATATAAACAACCTGATCCAAGACTAAACAAGCAGCCTGATGTGCTCCTTATATTAGCAAAACCAACTTATCTTTCTTCTTGTAATTCAACAAAGGTATTTGGAGAAATTACTGTATGTTTATTAGAGGAATAATACACATATATATATATATACAATTGAGAGTCCTAAATTAGGAAGGTATTATCCCTAAGAATCAACCTAGAAGAAAGGAAACAACTTAATTATGGTAAGTACAGATATATACAGCTAACACTCCCCCTCAAGCTGGAGCATAGAAGTTGATCATGCCCAACTTGTTACAAAAGTACTCAACTCGAGTTCCGTTTAGAGCTTTTGTAAAAATATCCCCAAGTTGCTCTTCAGTCTTCATATAGCCAATAGAGACTAGATTTTCAATGAAGTGACAATCGACCTCAATGTGTTTGGTTCTTTCATGATAGATTGGGTTCGCAGCAATATGAAAAGCGGCTTGATTGTCACACCAAAGCTTCGCTGGCATTGTGCACTTCATTCCCACTTCACATAAGAGTTGATGTATCCATATGATTTCACAAGTAGCCTGTCCCATGGCCCTATACTCAGATTCTGCACTCAAACGGGATACAACACTCTGCTTCTTACTTTTCCAAGCCACTAGATTCCCACCAAAGAACACACAATAACCTGTGGTGGATCTTCTATCAAACTTAGAACCTGCCCAATCCACATCAGAAAAACACTCAATGCGAGTGTGTCCCTGACTATTGTATGGTATGCCTAGACCAGGAGTCTTCTTCAAATAGCATAAAATGTGCTCTAAAGCTGCCCAATGCTTTATTGTAGGCATAGATGTGAACTGACTAACAACACTTACTGCATATGCAATATCTGGTCGTGTCACGGTGAGATAATTCAACTTCCCAACCACCCTCCGATACCTCTCAGGGTTGTAGAAGGGATCTCCATCATCTAGCATAAGTTGTACATTAGGAACCATTGGGGTAGTACATGGCTTTGCTTCTATCTTACTAGTCTCTTCAAGCAGATCAAGCACATACTTCCTATGTGATAAGAACATCCCTTTCTTGCTCCTTGATACCTCTATTCCCAGGAAATACTTCAGTTCACCCAAGTCCTTTGTATGAAACTTGGAATGCATGAATTCCTTAAGATTAGAGATTCCTGCATGATCATTTCCTGTAATAACTATATCATCGACATAAACCACAAGAAGTATGATACCAGCAACTGATTTCTTATAGAAAACGGAATGATCTTTCTTGCTCTTGTTCATGCCAAATGCTTGAATCTCCTTACTGAATTTTCCAAACCAAGCATGGGGACTCTACTTCAATCCATAGAGAGCTTTTTTCAGACAACAAACCTTCCCATACTCTTCCTGAGCAACAAACCCAGGAGGTTGGTCCATATAGACTTCTTCTTTTAGATTACCATGAAGAAAAGCATTCTTGATGTCTAACTGATGTATCATCCACTGTTGGGAAGCAGCAATAGAAATAAATAGTCGAACTGAATTCAGTTTGGCAACTGGAAAGAAAGTATCAGAATAGTCTACTCCATACGTTTGAGCATATCCTCTAGCTACAAGCCTAGCTTTCAGTCTTGCCACAAAGCCATCAGGATTAACTTTTACTGCAAAGATCCACTTGCAGCCAACAACTTTCTTTCCTTGAGGAAAATCAACAAGTTTCCATGTATGATTGTCCTTCAATGCACGAATTTCTTCAAGCATTGCATTCTTCCAACCAGGATGATTCAGGGCCTCTGTAACAGTTTTAGGTGTTGAAATAGAATCTATAGAGGCTACAAAAACACTCGAGGAAGATGACAGGTGATCATAAGACACAAAGTTAGCAATGGAATAGGTAGATTTGCATTGTCGTTTACCTTTTCGAAGGCTAATGGGAAGGTCGAGATCACTGGAAGGATTAGATGACGAAGGAGCTGGTGCAGGACATGTATTTGTTGTCATTAGGCGTCGAGAGTACACCTGTACAATTCGTGGTTTGATTGGAGCAGGAGGAACATCAACAATAGTACCCAAATGAGCAAGAAATGCATCAGAATCAACCATACTTGATTGCCCAATAGTTGGTCTTGAATTAACCACTTGATACACAAGCCATTCTTCATCCTCCTCCTCACTTGCAGAACTTGTGGGTGAAGAGAAAAATGATATGTCTTCTGAAACCACAACATCCGTTGATACTAGATACTTATTGAGATCAGTCGAGAAACATCTATAGCCCTTTTGCAGTCTTGAGTACCCCAAGAAAACACACTTTAACACCTTAGGATCAAGTTTAGTAACAGAAGGCCTTGTATCTCTAACATAGCATGTACATCCAAAAATTCTTGGTTCAGTTGGAAAGAGTGATTTATGTGGATGTATTACTTTGTACGGAATATCACCTTTAAGCACTATAGTGGAAAGAGTGATTTTTGTGGATGTATTACTTTGTACTGAATATCACCTTTAAGTACTATAGTGGAAAGAATGATTTCTGTGGATGTATTACTTTGTACGGAATATCACCTTTAAGCACTACAGTGGGCATACGGTTGATCAGAAAACAAGTTGTGGAAATTGCATCAGCCCAAAATTGTTTCGGAACCTTCATCTGAAACATGAGTGCACGAGTCGTCTCAAGTAAATGCCTGTTTTTTTCTTTCAGCAACCCCATTTTGAGAAGGAGTATCAACATAAGATGTTTGATGAAGAATCCCATTGTGACTCATGTAGTTCTGAAATAAGTTAGACACATATTATTTTCCATTATCACTTCTTAATATTTTCATAGACACATCATATTGGGTTTTAATCTTAGCAGAGAATGCACAAAAATGTGAAAATACTTCTGAACGATTTTTCATAAAATAAATCCAAGTCATTTGAGAAAAATCATTCATAAAGGTAACAAAATATCAAAACCCAGTTTTAGAAGTAACAGGAAAAAGACCCCAAACATCAGAATGTATTAACTCAAACAAAGACTCAGCCCATTTATTAATCCTTGGGCCTAAAGAACTACGATGATGCTTCGCAAAATGACACGACTCACTATCTAATAAAGGTAAATTATCAAACTGAGGACATAATTTGTTCAACACCGGTAGAAAAGGATGTCCTAACCGACAATGAGCTTCAACAGGAGAGGCAGTACTGACACACGCATTTGGTCGAGGTACCCACTCATCAAGAATATAGAGCCCATCAGATACATGTCTTTTACCAATGTCCGTTTCGTCATAAGATCCTGAAACACACAATGATCAGGGAAAAATGAGACACTACAATTCAGATTTTTGGTAAGCTTACTGACAGAGATTAAGTTAAGGCCAAATTTGGTAAGTTTAACACAAAAGATGTTGATTTCACAGTCCTAGACCCTTTAATCTCATAGGTAGAACCATCAACAACAGTAATAGGAGGAGCACAATGTGTTCTGAAGGTAGAGAAAGTTTTATGATTACCTGTCGTATGATCTGTGACACCTAAATCAATTATCCATTTGTTTGAGGAGAAGACAAGACATGTTTTACCTGACTCTGCCAGAGCACTAATAGGAGTAGATGCTTTCAGTGCTTCCTGATACTGTGAATATTTAGCAAACTCTTCTGCTGTCATTGTGACGATCTTGTCTGAGGAGTCTGAAGATGTAGCAGTATCAGATGTAGCAACATTGGCAGTTTGATTTCTCCGATTCCGATTCTACAATTTCTTGCAGTTCTTCTTGGTATGGCCAGCCTCATGGCAATAAAAACACACAATGGTACTTGAATCATTGCCACCATTTTCAAATGCCCTGTTTTCGCCCCTGTCATTCACCCTCCTTGCATTCTTTGCATTTCCTCCTTTTGCAGCAAGAACATTGGTGTGCTGAGAAGACGGGACATTCTCAGTTCGTATAACTCTACTGAACACTTCCTGAAGGGAACCAATGTCAAAACCAGAAAAAATATGAGATTTTGCAATCTCAAACTCAAATGGGAGACCGGATAAGAAACTCATAACAACCATCTGTTCCCTTTGCTGTTGTACTTTAACATCCGGACTGAAAGGCATAAGTGCATTCAATTCCTCATATACCTTCTTGAAGTCCATAAAGTATGCAATGAGGGATTTAGCTCCCTTCTCAAGACAATGGAAGACATTCCATACATCATACATCCGAGATACATTTCCTTTTCTAGAGTAAAGAAAATCTAGATAATCCATTAGCTCTTTAACAAATTCACAATGACTCAACAGACCAACAATATCACTATTAATAGAGTTTTTAATTTGCAAAAGTAACCGTGCATCATCTTGCATCCAAAGTTTTCTAGTGTTATCATTAGGAGGTTCCTTAGTCAAGTGGTCATCTTTAGCAACACTTCTCAGATAAAATTTGATCGTCTTGCTCCATTCAATATAATTAGACCCATTTAATTTGTGTTCAGTTATTTTTGACACAACAGGCACTATATTAGCAACAGAATTCTTATTCTCTTCCATGATAGTAAAATTCAATCTCCAAAGTAATTTTACACCGCGCTTCCCCCTCTGAAGGTAGTGACACTACCAGGTCACTTTTATTCCATGACCTAAGAAGAACAGAGAATGGCAGAATGTCATTGGAAATCAATGACTCAGAAATAACAAACCCAGAATTTGAGCCAAAGGCTCTGATACCATGTAATTCAACAAAGGTATTTGGAGAAATTACTATATGTTTATTAGAGGAATAATACACATATATATACTATTGAGAGTCCTAAATTAGGAAGGTATTATCCCTAAGAATCAGCCTACAAGAAAGGAAACAACTTAATTATGGTAAGTACAGATATATATAGCTAACACTTCTCAAACTTTATTCCAAGATCAAAAAAGTCTCCTTGACATACCTAAGCACCCTCTTAGCAACCTTATAATGCAACTCACTTGCACAATGCATATACCTGGACAACAGACTTACAAGGCATATTATATCAGGTCTTGTTGCTGTTAAATACATCAAACAACCTATAATACTCCTGTACAATCCCTCATCAACCTTTTCAGCACCATCATCTTTACTAAATTGCTCATTTTGAGCCAAAGGAGTACATAACGACTTACAATCCTCCATGTTGAATTTCTTCAACACTTCCTTGGCATATTTCTGTTGTTCAATGAAGATCCCTTGCTGTAATTGTTGAATCTCCAGTCCTAAAAAGAATGCCATCTCTCCAAGATCAGTCATCTTAAATGCTTGCATCATTTGAGCCTTAAATTGCTTCACCAATTCTGCATTACTTCTTGTGACAAGCAAATCATCAACATATAATGAAACAACTATTAGTTCATCATCAATAACTTTGATATACAAAGTTGATTCACTCATGCTTTTGTTGAAGCCTTTCTTCTTCAAATGCTCATCAATTCTGCTGTACCAAGCTCTTGGAGCTTGCTTCAATCCATATAACGCCTTCTTTAACAAGTATACCTTCTCTGGATTTGCAACAAAATCCTCAGGTTGTTCAACAAAAATTTCTTCCTCCAAATAACCATTTAGAAAGGTTGACTTCACATCAAGCTGGTAGATCCTCCACTACTTTTATGTTGCAAGTGCTATAAGCAAAAGTCTCAGAAAAATCTACACCAAATAATTGAGCATACCCTTTTATAACTAGCCTTACCTTGTATTTGTTTACAGAACCATCAACATTAAGTTTGGTTCTATAAACCCATTTCACACCAATAGCTTTCTTGTATAGTGGTCTGTCCACCAACTCCCAAATTTGATTCTTGTGAATCATCTTGATCTTATCCTCCATTGCTGCAATCCACTTCGGATCCTTAATAGCCTCATCATACTCTGCGGGTTCAAACATAGCCATATTGCACCTTTAATAAATTTTTGTAAGTGACCTAGCACCTCTTATAGGCTTATCATCATCAACTTGCAATTCTGGTTCTTTTTCTTCTGTATAAACCTGTTCTGGTTCAGCCTTATCCCAATTCCATCTTGTAGCTTCATCAAATTTGACATCCCTACTTACTATGATTTTTTTTTTTATCAAGGGTTGATAAATTCTGTAACCCTTGGTCAGACTGCTATATCCAACAAAGACTCCATAGTCTGCCTTTTGATCCAGCTTCTCTCTCCTTGCATCTGGAACATGAGTAAAACACAAACAACAAAAAATTCTTAAGTTATGAATAGAAGGTTTAAAACCATACCAGACTTCGAAAGGTGTTTTTCCCTTTAAAGCCTTGGTTGGTAACCTATTTAGTAGAAATACAGCAGTATTAACAGCCTCAACCCAAAATATTTTGGCATTTCCTTCTCAAATAACAGACATCCAACCATCTCTATAATTGTCCTGTTTTTCCTCTCACTGACTTCATTTTTCTGAGGAGTATAGGTTGCAGTAAGCTGATGTTCAATCCTTACAGCTTCACAAAACTTAACAAATTTGTCAGTCGTATATTCAGTCCCATTATCAGATCTAATCACCTTAATTCTATAGCCACTTTGATTTTCAATCCATGTTTTGAACTTCCAAAACACACCAGCAACCTCAGACTTCTGTTTGAGAAAATAAACATAACATATTCTGCTAAAGTCATCAACAAGAACCATAAAATACCTATTACCACTTAAGGATGCTGTCCTCATAGGTCCACAAACATCAGTATGGATCAATTGAAGCTTCTCAACTGCTCTCCATGCCTTATTAACAGGAAATGACAATCTGGCTTGCTTTCTAAGCTGACAAACTCCACATACTGCTGCTCCTCCTCTATTGTAAGTCATTCCTCGAACAAGATCCTTTTTCTGCATGTAGTCCAATGCAGAATAGTGAAAATGCCCCATTCTCTTGTGTCATAACTCAGCCTGGTCCAAAGTACATGAATATGCACTAGACTTGTCCTTGTTCCAATTTAGACTGAAACTTTTGCTATTCATTTTCACAGAAAACAGCACCACACCATTTGAGTTAGCAAGCACACACATTTTATTCTTAAACACAACAGAATAACTGATTACTACTCAAAAACCACATATTTTAGATACTAACTTTCATGAGTTTTACACCTTTTGAGTAGTAATTATGCCTAATTTGCCCAAGTAATACATTACTACCCTTGCAAGTGATACTAATGGTTCTTTGTGAGTTTTGGAGATATTTTAAGGTGATTTTTGAAGCATGGAGTGACAAATGGAAAATGAATGGAGGAGGGTACATAATGTGGTCATGAGGAAGAGGAAATGCACTTGAACCAAGCTTTGAAGCTTAATTGAAGGTGGTGGAGATGGATTAAACATGAAGAAATGAGAGAAGTTATAAAGAGGAGCCGGAATAGCATAATTGTCGGTTTCGCATGACCATGCGAAATTTTCGCACAGTCATGCGAAATGAGACAGAAGGGAGGTGGCTGCAGCATAAGAGAAAATTTTGAGGAAGTAATTTCGCATGACCATGCGAAATTTTCGCACAGTCATGCGAAACGCTCCAGAAGAACGAAAAGGAAGTTGTTGCATTCTCCACTTCGCACCATCATGCGAGATTGCTAGGGCTCGTGCGAAAATGCATTCTCTCCAGCTTCCTTGATGAAGAAGCATCCGGAAGACCTCTAGAATGTTGCCAAGTGTCATTTTCACCTTGGCCTATAAATAGAAACGGGATTAACTCATTTGAGGACTTTTGATACATTTTCTAATTGTAGAACTTTTCATACTTCCTCTCTCTATATAATTCTCCATTTTCCTTCAGTTTCTCTTATTTTCTCGGTAGCCAAACATGTCTTGTGAGATCAAATCTCCAAGCATGAGTGGCTAAATCTCGTTTTTCTCGGAGGAGGGAGGATCTAGAGGCAAGATCTATGGTGAATTAGAGAATTGAGCCTGAATTGTAAAGGTAATTAGATCCAATTGATTGATTAATTGAAATTTGGGGATTTTTCTCTTCAAATTGTCTTGAATGATTGCTACAATGCAAGCTAGGTAGATTCATCAAATTCTTAATGCTAGATTTGATGACATTGAATAGTTGCATTGTGTGAATCATTGGAAGATAGTTTAAGATGAATTGAATTTATAATTCAAATTGATCTCTTGGATTAGATTACCTAATTTTAAGAGAAATTAGATCTAGATCTAAAGCTAAATCAAAAATCGGTTTAGATGAAAATTTAGGTTTTCAATCTAACTTGATGAAAATTAGATCTCAACACCTATTCACCATGGAAATTGCTCTCTAGAAAATCCTAACTCCGAGAATCTCACATCTTATAAATTTTCTTCTCTTTTACACTTCATTTTCAATTCAATTTGAGTACATTGCTATCTTGAGATTTTATCATGCAATTTCAAGTAAAATTCACTTGATCACCATCATTTCTTATCATCTCGTTCAAGCCTTAATTACCAAGAATAATCCATCCTTGTGGACGATACCTAAATACCACTATACTACGGTAGTTTGTACTAAAACCACTTTTTGATCGGGTACAAATTGCTATAGAATAGTGAATTAGGTTATAAATTTTGTTTTGATCCAATAAACGACAAAATTCGAGCGATCAAAAATGGCGCCGTTGCTGGGGATGGTGCCAAGGTGATTGAGGCATTTTCTTTGGTGAGGATTAACCCTTGTGATCCACATCACAAGATTGGTGAAGTTCTTTTTACCAATTCTCCACTTTCATCTTATTTTTCTTCCAGATTTCATTTTTCCTTTTTTTTTTCTCTTTTGTTTTTTTTGTTGTGTTTTGGTTTTCTTTTGTTGCTGTGTAGGTGAACCCTTGTATGCTCCATTGGGAACGAAATTCTAAGGGAAGGTTGGAAAGAACTAATTCATCTACTCAAGTGCTGAATATTGGAATTGCTACAAATACAATGGAACCTCAAGGTGAAGATCAACTAAGTCAACATGGTCCAAATGAAGAAAATTTCCATTTGTATCGATCTATGAGGGACCATATGCATCCACCGAGAATGAGTGCACCATCATGCATTGTTCCTCCTAGTGAGAAAATGATCATCCGTCCTTATTTGGTGCCACTTCTTCCTCAATTCCATGGAATGGAGAATGAGAATCCTTACACTCACATAAAGGATTTTGAAGAAGTATGTCATACTTTTCAAGAAGGGGCTGCATCAATTGATCTTATGAGGCTTAAATTGTTTCCTTTCACTCTCAAGGACAAGGCAAAAGTGTGGTTGAATTCTTTGAGACCGCGAAGTGTCCGCTCATGGCCTGAACTACAAGCTGAATTTTTGAAGAAGTTTTTTCCAGCTCATCGTACTAGTGGACTGAAGAGACAAATTTCCAATTTTGTGGCCATGGAGAATGAAAAATTTTATGCCTGTTGGGAGAGATATATGGAGGCTGTCAATGCTTGTCCTCATCATGGTTTTAACACTTGGATGTTGGTAAGCTACTTTTATGAAGGTATGTCACCGGCTATGAAACAATTGCTAGAAACCATGTGTGGAGGAGACTTTATGAGCAAGAGTCCTGATGAAGCTATGGATTTTCTAAACTATGTGGCTGAAATATCTAGATCATGGGATGAACCTCATGGAAAAGACTCCAGCAAAGTCAAGCCCCAAAACAATGCTAAAGGGGGAATGTACACTTTGAATGAGGATGTAGATGTGAAAGTAAAAATGGCAACTCTATCAAGGAGATTGGAAGAACTTGAAGCAAGAGGAGCTAATGAAATCAAAGTGGTTAAT